>NC_135371.1:150477500-150615000 GCF_049243985.1 Paroedura picta
CTAAAGGCATGAAACATTTTTTTTTTATTTCAGGTCATTACCAATCCTAAACCTAACTCTTTGATCTGGATCTCCTGCTCTTGTCATGCCAAGTGTGTGGCAGTAGGTTCGCTTTACTCAGTGGTAAAGAAATAATCTTGGGGCATCTTCTCCTCCCCCCTTACATTTTACTGACTTCAGAATCACTTTGGGAATCATCCAGTTTTAGCACTAACTTGAGTAAAAGGTAGCTGTGTTATTAAGATTACCAAGTACCTGGAGGGGGAAAATACCTATCCCTTAATTAGAAACCTAATGAGACGTTATTTGGCAGGTGATGTTATTTACTTCTATACTATGAAACATTAAGCTTCAGCTGTCCATTTCTACACAATTAAGAAGAAGAGTTGTTTTTAATATGCCACTTTTGTCTACCAGGAGTCTCAAAGCTGCTTATAACTTCCCTTCCTCTCCCCAAAACAGACACCCCGTGAGGTAGGTGAGACTGAGACAGCCCTGATATTACTGCTCAGTCTGAAGAGCTGTATCATGGTTCTGGGGAGCCCAAGTTCACCCAGCTGGCTGCATGTGGAAGCCACTGCTCTTAATCACCACACCAAGCTACACCTCTGTTAAAGGGATAAAACATTTTTCTCTAGACCTCTTAGCAACTGTAGCTGTTATTTAGATTACAGTCCATAGCCAGAAGTCTGGGGGTGAAGACAGACCTAACATTCTTCACAGCAGGCTCTTGATGGCCTTGTATGAACCTGGCTCTGCAGCTTTTCTTGCACGCACAAGTCAAATATGGTATTGGCTCTTTCCCTTCCCCTCAATCTCCAGGCAGCCTTTTAAAAAATAATAAAGCTCCATGTACACATCCATTGCATTGCAGAAAAAAATCTAATTAATGCTTTAAGAATATTTGCAAAACTGTTGTAGGGATTGATGGGGGAAATATATGCTTATGCCTCACAGATGCTAGCCAATAGGCACTCATCACATGGGCTTTTCTTTAACACGCTGGAATTAAATTTTGATGATTTTTAAAAGTCATTTCAGGGCAGAAATATATACATCTGTTTAAGGGGTGCTCTTTGCTGGACTGTTTATGCACTGGAGGTTTCATGCTTGGTTGCAGGCTGGAGTTTTAGTCGTGGCAGGTTGTCCCACCTCTTCCTGCACTCACACGAGGGAGCATTTGGCCCGGTGCACCTCATCCTCCCCCGACTTGTGCTCCTGCCTGAGAGCTAGGGCAGTGAAGTTCCCAGTGCATAAACGGTCCTGGAGGATCAGGCCAAAGGATTCAGTGAAGGGCATGACTGTTTCAGAAGCATTTAGGATGAATAAAAGTGTCATGATGACTGAAGGAGCTGAGGTAGTGACATGTTCCATCTGTGGCATGTTTGTCTTCTTAACTCAGGGGGACAGCTTTTACACTTGCAGCAAGTGTAAATTAGTGGCTCTGCTGGAAAAGACAGTATGGGGGTTAGAGGAATACTTGAATATGCTGCAACATATAAAGGAGGGTGAAGAGTTCTTGGAGAGGACTCATGAATCACTCTTGAGAGAGCAAGTGCAGGAGGAGGGAAAGCCATCAAAACAAACACAGGAGCACTGAACACAGGTGGGTAATGAATGGAAGGCTGTTACACATAGGAGTAGAAGAATAAGGAGAAGGTCTGCCCCATTGATGAGCAGCAATCAGTTCCAGGATCTGTCTGAGGATGTTGATTCAAGAACACGGGAACATGAGCAAATCCCCACAGCCCCCACGAAGCCCAGGAAACATTTCACAGGGCCCCACAGTTTAGAGTACTAGGCCTGCTCGCAAGAGTACAAAGAAACAGGTACGGGTATTTGGGGATTCCCTGCTGAGAGGCATAGAGGCCGAAGTGTGTAGACCAGAACTGTTGATTGGCAGGAGAGCATTTTTGGCAAGCAAGACATGACCCCATTTGGCATTAACAAGGCAACAGCTTTATTGACAAACAGCCCCCAGCGGGAGGCTTGGCCTGGCATGAGAATTAGAGGCCCCGTCAGCCTTCTGGCTGCTCATGTTTGGCCCTGGTGGTGCCCACCTCATTCGGTCACCCAGCTGCCTGGCTAAGAGCCCCTGGTGTACCCAGCCAGGTAGCCACGCTCACGCGAGCTGGTCTCTTATGGAAACCCCCTTCCTCAGGGCTCCAGTATCCCAACTGAAGCCCTGAAAACCCGGGCTTTTATCTCGTGCCCCCCTTAAACTGCTGTGATGGAAAGAAACTGAACACAATACCATAAACCATTTTTAACAAGGGAGGGAGGGTGGGAAGCTATCCCAGTGGGGACTGGTGGCAGAAAGGTAGGTGAGGCTGAGAGATCCCTGATATCACTGCTCGGTCAGAACAATTTTATCAGTGCTGTGGTGAGCCGAAGGTCACTCGGCTGACCACATGTAGAGGAGGAGCAGGGAATCAACCCTGGCTCACCAGGTTAGAAGTCGGCATGAATGCCCAATGGAAGAGTGATGCTTTAGCAGGCCCTTCACAACTGCAGAAGAGACCCCAGGCACCAAGCTTCAGTTGTTAGGGCATTCCAGAGGGTTGGGGCCAGGACTGAAAATGCCCTGGGCCTTGTTGATGATTATCAGTCCTGTTTATGCTATTTCCTCACCCAATTAGCCTGTTTTCTTTTCAGTCATTGTCTGCATTGGCCATCTTATTGATATTGCCTCATTTCACAATTTGAACAGCACATGATGAAAAAAAATGCTTGATTTTGTTTTTTACTTGATTCTTTGTTGTCTACCTATGACCCTGGCTAATCTTGCAATCAGTTCTTGCAATCACTGTTCAAATAAATGCTGGGGACTCTGCAGGTGCAGAGAGCAGGTAATAATCTATTAAACATTGGTCACTAAGAGGATGCATTTGACTGTGTAGACAGAGGATGAACAGCAAACAATTCTGTGCTTTACAGTTTCATGAAATGCCCATGATTCTGGAGAACACTGACTCTTATCTAGTGGGCTTAGTTCTTGGACTGGACAAAAGCAGGCCTTCCACACAAAGCTGCTCAATACACTGCTGTATTCAAGGTGAACTTCACTAAGAAACATTAAGGCAATCCATCCCAACCTCACCTCACATGTGAGTGTGGTAAATTCACTTGGGTTCTTGTGGACATTTTCTGCATGTCTAGTTTGAATGGAATTCATCTCGGAATGCCCATCCAAATGATGGATATTCAAATACACGTCTGTTTAGCTCTTGTTTCATTCTCTAGTCAAGAACAGATTGCTGATTTTCCTTTAAGCAGTTTGACTATTCAAGAGCAGATTATTTTCCATATGTTCAAGTAGCATGGTACATTTAGGAGCATTTCATGCATGTGTGTTCTCACACAACACAATGGGAGTCCCAGTTGCCTCTAGCTACCATTGTCATGTGCTGCTTGGCAGCCAAATGTTATCTAAAAAACAAACCAGCTTGTCATCGAGTTATTATAATAAATACTTTCCCCCCCAAGTTATTGAACAGGCATATACTCACAGACCTTGAGAAAGTCATGCCCGAATAAGTTTTTACTTCTGATGTGTATACACTTGACCGAAGAATGATACACTCCTATCTGGGATGGTCGTCCTCTTCCACCAAGCATGAAGGTTCAAGGGGGATCCACACGGAGTGGCAAGGGCGGTATAGGACACCCCTCTAAGCCAGACAGATCAGCCAAATCAACCCTGGAGTTCAATGGAGTGACAGATGTCACAGCCAGATTGCCCTCAGATCACCAACTGTCAAGTTTGCCCAAGTTCACAGCCCCCCAGAAAACAGATATATGCCAAGGTATACTTTGGAGAAAGGTTGGCTTATATAGGACTGTCGCTGGACACGGGAAGTGCTCATCTGGACCACAGCAGCTTTAGAAATAGAAGAGACCTCAAATATCTGGCCTTCTGGTCCATAGAATCGATTAAGGTCCTAAGGTCCTAAATATGAAACATTTCATGTCATTGTATGTAAAGGAGCCTACTGTATATTTAATATTTATTTTCCTGTAATTTATGTATGCTGTTCTATTTATGCCTGACTATTGATAAAGGCAACCATGCCATAATATGGTTATGGTCTGGTCAGTGGGGGCATTAGTATGAATGGACACATGGATTTTAATGAAGCTGTACTTTAAGCCTTTGGTGTGTTATTGTTATTGTTGTTGTCATTGTTGTTGTTATTGTTTGATTTATTTTCCACCACTCCCTAGATAGGCTTTAGCATAATTTCCTTATTTTGACATTTTTTGTTATTTACTGCCCTGAGATGGTGAGTCTGAGAGGGATGGTATAAAAATTAAACTAAAAATAAATCAGGTCTCCACCTATACAAAGAGGAAGGATATCATTCCGAGCCTCGAGGGCAAGATGACCCAACTATGGTGCTCTAGCCAACTGCAATGGACCAATCTGTATCCTCATCCCAAAGTTCATATCCAGGGTGTGGCCTGCTTGATGTGTGGGACCAATAACAAATGGTTAGATTCCTATTGTCATGGTGGACACTAGGTCTATATTCTGTGAGGAGGTGGTCATCTCTGCATGGATGTTGACGTTCCCAAGATTAACAGCCTGGGGAATTGTAAGGCTCACCCAGCCACCAGCTCCAGGAAATTTGAAGTGTAAGGTGGTCGGTCAACCAGATAGATGGCCAAATTCTCCACTACATCCCATACTAGGTCCACACACTCAATTCCTGAGATTGTTGGGATAGGTAAAGGAAAAAGATTCTTGGATCAGTACCACAACTCCCCTACCACTCAGCTTTTTGTCTGGGATTGGTGAAGAACTGAAACCAGGCTGAACAATTTCTTTCTGACTGCCTTACCCTCTTGCACTCAAATCTCTGTCATGCATGCCCAGGTCTCTATTCTGCTCCACAAAAAAAAAAATATGTAGGGCAGCAGTCTTATTATAACCCACTGCTATACAACATCAGTGTAAGAGAAAGCTGTTTTTCCTAGCCACACCATCCTCATATATCCGCATGGGATAAAGGTAAGAGGAGATGTGAGAAATACCATATCTTCCACCCCTTCACTTCCTTTCATCGCTATACTTTCTCTGGCCCCCAGTTACCAGGATCCCCAGAACCTGGCTGACCTCCCTACTAACCATCTACCCATTTCCCACCATCCTTCCTTCCCCACGATCCTGATGAAGCACGACAACAGCAAAACAAATCTATTAACCAACGTTTTCCTCTGTAACAATAGATCATAATACAAACAGTTCTTAAATTAATGAGCTTGACTTGCTGATCTCACTCATGGGGGTGGCTTTTGGTGGTAAATATTATTTATTAAAGAAAACTGTCAGGGAAAAGAACCCCCTTAAATTTTCTATGCATGCTATTTGTAAAGATGCAGTGTCATGTCCTATGATGGTTAAATAAAGTTGGGGGGCCGGGAGGGGAAAGCTTAAAAAATCGGAGAGAAATTAGGGTTGGCAGGTTCCCTCTGCCAATTGATAGGGGGTAGGGTTGCCAGATTTAGGCTGGGAAACTTCTGGAGATTTGGGGATGAAGCCTGGGGAGGACAGGAACCTCACTGGGGTACAATGCCACTGGGTCAGTCCTCCAAAGCATCTGTTTTCTCTAGCAGAACTGTAATCTGGAGATGAGCTGTAATTCTGGGGGATCCTCATGCTTCACTCAGAAGCTGACATCCCTAAGAGGAACTGACTTGAACCAGTGGCTGTGGTGCATCACTTACCTATACATTTATATTCCATTGATCTCTCTTAGATCAAACTATGATCAGAAACTCAGTGGTTTTGCTTTTCAAAAACTATAAAATAGCAGCGTAGAGAAAAGTTAACTTATTATTACCCTTATCTGTTTTCTATTTGCTGTCCAACCCTTTAAAACCCAGAAATCCCTATATGTAATGTAAGTATTAAAATGGGGCATGGGGGCAATTAGGATATAGTAGCTTATCAGAGCAGCGCTAAGTATATCCTAATGAAGTTTGTCAACTGCCTGGAGAAAAATGTCTTGTCCATTTAACAGAGGATTTCTATCTCCATAGCATTACAATGATCAATGTCTTATTTCCACGTAAGTCTCTGCTAAAGGGACAGGGCATTTTTTTTATTTTTGGAGGTGTGTGTCTTTTTATTGGGGGAGGGGACAACAATGTTTTGTCAGCCATCTCCACTATTTTTGTTGAAACCGTCTGACAACTCTAATTTGGCCACATGGTGTGTGAACGTTTTGAGCAGGTTCACAACAGCATCTGAGAGCTTCTAAATGGGCTGAGGCAAAATTATGGCTGCTCTGGGGTTATTTTGGATGTAGATGATCTACAGCAGGGAGGGGCAAACCGTGACTCTCCAGATGTTCATAGACTATAATCACCATGAACCCCTGCCAGCACTATGCTGGCAGGGGCTCATGGTAATTGTATTCCATGGACATCTGAAGAGCCTCAGTTGGTCCACCCCTTCTCTAGAGCTTCTATGGCCACTGAAGTCAGGAATACATAGAAAGTGACATCCAGGGATAAAAGAGTCTAGCAATTTGCTCCCATATATCTCAGAAGTAGCTTTCTTTCAGCAGTAGTAGTTTGGAGATATCCTGAGATGAGTAAATTGGCAAACCATGAATTGCAAGGAAGATTTCACCCACAGACTGCTTTGATGCTGTATCTCCATGACTAGCTTTCTTTTTAATTCTTTTTTGGGAAAAAAAACACAACTCACTCTAAAATTGATGACAGCTCAAATGAAGTGTTTGGGTCTATGTAAATTTTTTGTAATTGTAACAAGCAGGGAATTGCTGGTGGGTATGTAATCAATACCTGAGATTTCTGTCAAGCTGTTTGGGCCCCTGCCGTTTCCCCTGCACTGTTGATTAGGTTGATCAGAGCTAGCACAGAGTGCAGTGAAAATACAGTTTTATTTCTTAGGAGGAGAATGAACATGGTGAACCAAAGGGAAAGCTACATATTTTCAGAGGCGTATTTATAAAATGTGATTTTTTGCTTCTTCTGATCTCAGTGTCTTTCTTCATAATCATTGAAAAAGTGCCTAGACGAGTAACTTCCTTTATAGAGCAGGCTATGAAGAACCTGGCTTCCTGGTGTCAAAAGAGTAGAAATACTCATTTGCTTGACTGTCAAGTTGTGAATTAATAAGGCACACTATCTTCTTATGAGGATCAGTTGTGTGGCATGCAGAATCCCAGATGAAACTTTACTCTCAATGTTGAAATTCAATTTTGCCTGCAGGAAAAAACAATACCCTAATATTCTTTGAGAAATGAATCAATACAGGCCCCCATTCAACCTTGGGCAATGATCTTGTCAGATCTCCTAAGATAAACAGCTCTACTTCTGCCTGAGAGATTGCCAGAGGAAATCCAGGGCATGGCAAGGCTTGCTATATGACTCTACCAAGGTGTTCCACTAGTGTGGAATGAGGAACACAGGGGTGTTTAGGTGCCATACTGCATGGGGTAAAGGGTACAAGAAATGGACCTTTGAGAAAGCCATAGCACAGGAGTTATTGGCTCCTGATGTGCTGCACAGTCGTTTAATTCTGTGTGATATAGTCTGGGATGATGAACAGGCAGCCCTCAAGGATGCATTTTGGCTACCTAACAATGTTATCTGGTCCCTCTTGTGGCCCTGCAAAATATCAGAGAAAACATAAAAATGTTGCCCACAGTTTTACTTGTAAGGAAGAATGTTTTCAAGTAATAAAAACAGAGATGTCCTACACTTCTGTTTCAAATCTCCGCATAAGCAGCTACCATCAGCCGATTGAAATTGATGGAGGAAAAGATCCCAGCTTCCCCATTCCTACTTAAACTCACTGAATCCAAACATTTTATTCTCTCAGTAACAGAGTGATGATTAAAGTGAGAGTCTGCAGGAGAATGGGAAATTATCCTCCCATTTTTGGCCAATGGAAGTGCCATTCTTCCAGGTCACTATGTTGCAACCCATATTCTACATAATATGCTTTGGCCAGATTATGCAGAAAACCTTTGACTATGTAGCCAGTAGCTGAACTCTGAGGCCTCAGCTTTGAGCTTCCTGTTTTTCCTGCCCTAAACACACACATAGAGTCTCAGGGAACAGTGTTTGATCGCAGTGCTTGCATGCATATCCTGGAGTCTACTGTGACATGGACTATGTTTAAAAGAAGAACACCTTACCGTCTGTCATTTCCCCTCTCAACTTCACTAGGTCTTTATATTTTAAACTGCATGTACAGAATCCCATTTTCTAATCGTTGTTCAAAAAGGGCCTGATCTGAGTCCGGCAGTAATGCCCAGAGGTCAGACCAAATGATCACGGACCTTATCAGCACCCCTGCTATACCTGACACTAATTATTGAACTATCTTCAGAACTACAGCTCCTGTTTGTATATGAACAGGCCTGAACAGATTTATAGTTAGACCCCACTTGAAAAGATGAAATCAGTTTTTTCCGGGGATGCTTTTGCTGCAGGGCAAGTGAGGGGTCAGTTTGGGTCTATGCCTGAAGAAGGAGATTTCAGTGCCAACACTTTATTTAGTCATTTCAACCATTACAATAATTGCTGGGATATCAAAATACAAGGTAAAATGCCGAATGCATTTAAAATTAAGAATCATAAAATTACAATTAAATAGTAATCTACATAAAATTTGTAAACATATGGCTATTATAAAAATGCACAAAGATTTATTTTCCTATGAAATTTTTGTGTATCTTAGTGGTGGCAGCACAGAATTTGGCAGTACATAGGGTGGTTTACCTTTTCTTTTGCTGCTTGGCCTGAGTGCCTCACTAAAAGTGGCAGAGACTCACTGGCAGCCTCCGGTTGACAATGTGGAGGAGCAGGTGGGAGAAAGCCACGCTCATTTGTCACCTGTGCAGTATAGGGATGGCATGACATAGGTGCACTGAGGGAGGGGGGGATGACAGGCAAGCTCACGACGTCTCATATAAGGTGTCATGTGCATGAGCCCAGCCTCTGTCTCCCACAGCAGCCGAGTGAAGCAGCTTCTCACCCACCAACCCTGTCACGTTAGAGCTACAAATCAGTTATTTGAAGAGTTATATGAAGTTGTTCCTGAGGAGCAGGTTTTGTTTGAATTTGTCACAGATAGGGGGGTGGTTTCAGTGTGGGCAGGGACCATGTTTTGGAGGAAGTTCGATTTGGGGCATCGAACTTCCCAGGAACAGGGACTCCTTAAAAAGGCAGCTGGCTGTGAGCAAGACGGATCTAATTGAAGGCTAGGAGATCACATGGCAAGGTGGTCTGGGGTGGATTCAGAGAAGACTTCTCTTTGGCACCCCTGGTTGGAACACTTCCCTGGCAGCAGCAGAGACCCATCTTCTCTGGGGTGGAGACAGGTGACTCTCTGGGGCCACTGCAGTCAAGTTTACTGTGGTCGGCTCCACTGCCCATGCCCTGCCACACTCATGTAATCAATAAAAAAGTGGCCTTGTTAAAGCCATAAAATGTCTTCCTTCTGGCCAGATATTCCCTCCTGAAAGTGAATATAATCTGTATTGTTTTGTTGCATGACATATATATGGGGCAGTAGAATAGAAAATGCTCTCTCATTTCAATATGATTTCTGGGGCAGGAGCATAGTCTCTGAAGGAGCGGGATTTTTCAAATATCGGCCTCCTAGTACTGCTGTAGGCCAGGCTGAGTATCTGGCAAGAGTGAAAGCTCTTCTCTGTGTACTTTTCCCAAGGTTATATAGATAGGTGGCTGGAGTTGTTACATATTTGTTCCTATCCGACGCTAGAAAGCCAAGCTATAGATTTGATCTTTTGCCTTGAGATATTTTTGGCCTGTTGTTGGTTTAGCTTAAGTACTAAGCCCATCAATATCCCCAAGTTTGGGATTCCTTAGAATTGGACCCCTTGGTCCAATCTTTTTGACATTTGGAGGTGAGTCAGGGAAAAGCCTTCTGGAGTTACCCTGAAAGCTTGGAGGCTGTAACGTAAACCCCCACCCCCAAAGCCAAAAATCCCATTAAAGTCAATAGCACCATTGACTTCCCAGGGACCAGAAAGGAAAGGTAAATGGCCATTCAAATTTTAAATGGTCGCCGCTGAAGTGCTCCAAAGTGGTCCAAATCGCTCAGAAGGAGGCTGCTATGGCTCCGGTTTTTTGATGGGTGGTGAAGTACAGACTGCCTTGGAGTGATCTGTCTCTGAATCAGGGCTGCTTTGGTGTGATTCAGACTGAAACACACAACCCCAGTTAGATATATTCGTGTGTGTGAGAGAAGTTGTTATTAAATCATGGCAGATGAAAATGGGACAGGTTTCTTCTATTCTGAACCCACTAAACATATATATGATATAGAAGTCTCTTTGAGAAATAAAAAGGGCAATTTGGAAGAATGGGAAAGAAGCTCACAAAATGGATGGTCTTCAGCTATGAGCAAATTACAGTAACTCTGGGCTCAGTCATATTTGGGACAACAATCTTGAGGTAAAAATCTCAACATTCTCCTGAGCCATCTGGTCAAACTGATGGATTTACTTCCATGTTTCTCAGAAATTAACAATTTCCACCAGAGACAGAAAAACAAAACACTCCTGCTCTCCCCCCCCCCCCCAAGGAATAGCCTCACTTGCCTTTTACAGGTTTGACAAAAGGGGATAAATGCTATTAGATGTGATTACTGATCCTAAAAATAACAGCAACGACACCTTTAAATAATCTGCAAAACATTATCATAAGAGAAATTCTTTAGGAGGGAATGTCTTTTGAAGGGAGGGAAAACTGGCTGAAATTTTTAGTGACTATTACAGTTTTGTGGTTTTCTTTGTGAAGATATCAGATGAAAGAGAATTCAAAGAGAGATGCAGGTTGGCTTGTTCCAAGATCACTCATCCCTTGCTAATTTGTCCCATGGCATACAGTGCAATATCTTTAGAAACATCTTAAATAGATTAAAATTGTATTTTGGAATGAGTTCATTTTGAGCTTTATGAGCTGCAAAAGTGCATGTTAATTGGAAGCGTGGCATTAACTGAAGAAGTAAAGAAATAAGCATACTGAAAAGGCACAAAAACCTTAAGCATCGTTTCAAATATATTGTAATCACCTTTTCCCCTTTGATTCATTACAGACATTACCTTTGTATTTACAATATCAATAAATAGCTGGGCTTTTTCTCTTCCCTTGCATCCACTTTCCTCTTAAAATATCAAAGAACCTTGATGTTTGCTGAGTATCAAGATTAGGGTTTAAAGCATCTGCAGTTTCAAAGCAAAGTTTATTTTGAAATTGGGAGAAGGGTCTCCATTTCAGTCAGAATTAATGCCTTCAGTTTTAGGGTTGCCAACACCAAATGGGGAGCAGGGTTTGGGGAGGGGGTTTAAGTGGGATCTAATCATGCTACCTTTTAAAGCAGCTGTTTTCTCCAAGGAATGGATCTCTGTAATCTGATCAGTTATGACTCTGGAAGTTCTTCAAGCCCTACCTGGAATCTGGGATAGTATTTTCTGTAGTCCAAAGCCCTTTTCTTTGTCAGCAGAAAAGGTAGAAAAGGAGCCCATCCTGTATATGCCAGAATGTTTTGCACTTGACAGTAAGTGCATTAAAGTTGTATTTGCTGGAATGTTAAGTAAACCTTATATTATTTTGGATAAAAGAAAGCTTTTCTAGGAATGTATGGGTATGTTCAGTGCCAGCAAGTCACTTCTGACTTATGGCAACCTTATGAATTAATGTCCCCTAATAATATGCTCTGTTGCTAATAGCCATTCTCAGGACTTCTAATCTGAAAGCTGTGAATTTTTAAATTGAGTCAATCCATCTCTTGTTGGGTCTTCTTTTCCTGCTACTGGCAACTTTTCCTGGCTTTATTATCTTTTCCCGATACTCTTGTCTTGAAATCTAGGGAATAGTCACCAACTTATGGCTGGTAAATAGGGCTAACCATTAAGGAATACATGGACTGATTATGCACGGCAGTGGCCAGTATTTATGGAAGATACATGGGGTATGCCGTGAAGCGGCACAAGCTGGCGCGTCGCTTTCCATGTCCCTGTTGGAGACACATTTTGGTGATGGATCAGCTCTGTGCTGAAGTGTGTCCACCCAGGGAATGCTGCTGCAGCAGAATGGTTCTGCTGTGGGGTGAGGGGTGTGTGGCCGTTTCCCCCCCCAATTTCCTTCTGGCAAAATGGTGCATGAAGATTCAGTTGACCCCGTGATGCCGTGCACTGCTGTGAAACCAAGTGGTAGATATTTGGTCCACCCATGGCCACCGTAGCACAGGGAGGAGGCCTGGCTCTTCCTGTGCACATGGACCTGCCCTGGCCTAGCCTCCAATGGCAGCAAAGGCAGCCATGGCAACAATGGAAGCGCTGAAGAATCAGCATTCCCTTGCTGCAGCCCATCAGAGGCCCAAAATTGGGACAGGGTCAGGAGGGGGCTGGGATGGTGGCAAAATCATGCGTAAGCAGGGATTAGCTCTGCTGCCATATCACCGCCAGCCCAGCCTTTCTGCCCTATGCATAGTTATACAGACAATAGCCTGGAGAGGAGATAACTAAGAGGGGATCTGAGCCATCTTCAAGTATTTAAAAGGGTGCCATAGAGCAGCGGTCCGCAAGCTTGCGCCCGCTGTGGACTACTGCTCCGGAGTCCAGGGAGAGGGCGGCCCTGGGGCCCGCGCATGCGCGGCAGCCCCAGCACAAGCGCGCATGCGTGGACCGCCATGCAGGTGCGCATGTGCGGACTGCCACGCAGGTGCGCAGGCGCGGACTGCCATGCAGGCGCGTTTGCGCCCGGTAGGGGTGCAAATGCACATGCGCGGCAGTCCGCGCATGCGTGTTTGCGCCGCCACCATGCCAGCGGCCGTGGCTCCCCCTCCCAGCCCCTCCGGGCCGCAAGCAAATCGGCAGCTAAGCGGCAGATTAGCTTGCGGCTCGGCAAGCTTCTCTTCCCTCCCCCCCCCGAAGCGAGAAGCTTGCCGGGCTATGAGCTAATCGGCCGCTTTAGCGGCCAATTTGCTTGCAGCCCGGCGAGCTTCTTGCTTCGGGGGGGGAGGGAAGAAGGAGCCGCAGCCCGGCGCCAAGGCCTTCGCGGCCCAGCACCGGGCCGCGGCCCGCGGGTTGGGAACCACTGCCATAGAGGATGGAGCAGAGTTGTTCTCTCTTGCTTCGGAGGGACGGACCAGAACCAATAGAATGAAATTAATCCAAGAGAAATTCCGTCTAAACATCCGGAAGAAGTTCCTGACAGTTAGAGCGGTTTCTCAGTGGAACAGGCTTCCTAGGGAGGTGGTGGGTTCTCCATCTTTGGAAATTTTTAAACAGAGGCTAGATAGCCATCTGACGGAGAGGCTGATTCTGTGAAGGCTCAAGGGGGTGGCAGGCTACAGTGGATGAGCGATAGGGTTCTGAGTGTCCTGCATAGTGCAGGGGTTGGACTAGATGATCCAGGAGGTTCCTTCCAACTCTATGATTCTATGATTTTATGATTCTATGAACTAATAAGCAGAATTCTGTTGCCAGTAATAGCATTTGCAGAATGACCATATGGTGCAAGACTGACCTGAGTGTATAATATAAATAAATGTAAAATATTATTTTTGAAAAATTATAGTAGACTGCTCTTCTAACAGCAGTGGTTTGCATTCTGCACCAAACCTCAGCGTCATATCCCACATCCCAGTTTTTCCAAGCTCAAACACACATAGTAGAAACACAAATGCCAGCTGTCATGCACTGCCCCAACAGACGCTTGATCTTATGAAGCCATGCCTCATTCATTGGTCACGAGCAGTTAATTAAGCAGCAATTTTAGAAAATGAATTTGTCCTGCTACAGCTGCAAGAGGTTGGAGAACCTTTTAAACTCAATTTCCCCATTTATATGAACCATATTGCTAGGCTCGGGGGTGGGGTGGGGGACTGTTTTCTCTTCCTACTATTCCTTTTCTTTTCCTTTTTTTTTTGAAAGAAGATGAAACAATAAATTGTTAAAGTTATTGTGGGCATAGTTATAAATATTTTATGGTAACTACACAAGATTTGTCTGCTCCAACTGTTTCACCTTTCTGCAGCACAAAGGCTTATGAATCATCTTTATTTCCAGCCATAAACTGGTTTGGTTCTTATGGACTTTCCATATGGTTGAGCAGAATTCTGCCGAGCTGTGTCGAATGATCACAGACTGTATGTTACTGAAAACACCTTCTTTCTTCCTTGGAGTTATTAGATGGTTACAAGATGCCATAAACCCCCTTCCACTTACAGATGATGCTGTTTCCTTCATGGATGACACAGAAATAAATTGTCGACTTATATCAGGGGTAGTCAAACTGCGGCCCTCTAGATGTCCATGGACTACAATTCCCAGAAGCCCCTGCCAGTGCTGGCAGGGGCTTCTGGGAATTGTAGTCCATGGACATCTGAAGGGCCGCAGTTTGACTACCCCTGACTTATATGATCAGGAAGTAACAAAGAAATTCCAGTGAATCTGCTTGAAAGGTATACAGACTTCTCCCTCCCCCTGCCTCCCCCCCCCCCGTCTCCTTTGGCATTTCAGTCTGATTGGTGATAGAATTAGGAAAGTTGACTGACTCCCTTATCTATGGAAACAATCCCATTCATGGATACAGTGAGATGCATTTGGCCAAAGGGAGAGATGGTAGTTGAGTTTAATGATCTCTGCACCAAAGAGTCAATGTATTAATTCAAATACAGACAGAGAAGCAGGACTTCTTGCCTACATGTATGTGTGTAAAGTGCCAGCGAGTTGCAGTTGACTTATGGTGACCCATAGTGTTTTCAAGGCAAGACATTTACAGATGCCTTGCTATTGTCCACCTCTGCTTAGTGACCCTGGTGCTTCTTGGTAGTATCCTGCTTAGCTTCTGATACCTGATGGGGTTGGGCTGACATGGGCCATCCAGGGCAAGGATTTTGTTTACACAAAGAACTCTAAATTTAAGAGCTGTGGCCTAAGGATTACTGCAAAGCACGATATCACAGCCCTTGAACATCCAACACTGCACACATAAAAAAATAAATATATTGCTTCGAGCTCTCCTCCCCAATTTAGCCATTCCCTTCCTTTTCTCCTTCTCCTTGTCCCATGACATTTTAAAAACAAAACAGGCTGTGGTGTTGTAGATGATGATCCACACTGATGTGACATAGCTTTTATAGACCAGTACTGCTAGACTTGTAAGACCTGCAGTGGTTGTCTATACAATAGTTATATATCCAATTAGATCGAAAGTGACAGTCGAGCAGTCTAGTAAGACATGAGGAAAGGTAATTACTTTTGATCTGCTGAATGGAGGGCAGAGAAATGGGGAAATAAGGTTCCAGGGTCAAGGAGAGTAGTAAATCTGTGATTGCAAACTGTGTGGGGCACTCACCTACAGGTTCCTAGTGTAAAATATCTTGAAATAGCTATGCTTTTTTCTATTCAAGATCACCTCTGGGTTTGTCAGATCCTGGTATCCCAGGCCCTGAAACTTCTGGACAGGGGTTTGGTGATGTCATAGGGAATACCATCCCTTGCAGTAATGCCTTTACACAGCTCATGGAATATTACATTAGTCCCACTAATGTAGCTTTGAAGAAGGGACTATTCATCACACTCAGTAATAAGTAACTTGAAGTTTAACTATGCACTGAATGCAGAATGTAGTTGAACTGTTAGTGCCAGATCCTTGTCTCTGATTTGGAAACGGACATGTGCCCTAGTTCACCGCAAGCATCGAAATCTTTAAAAATCATAGCTTTGATAATTCAACCTTCTTTCTCAAGTCTGAGTCCCTGAGAATGAGACTTAAAAAGCTGGTGTATTGGAGCAAAACTTGGGACTTGGAAAACCCTACACCTCTTTCCACTTTCTGTGGCATGCCTGGGGGCCCCTGATAGTTCCTTCCTTACTGTAGCAGAGAGCACAAAGGCACATGCCTGGAATGGATTCCACGTTCCATTCTGATGTGTTGGCACAGAAGAATAATAGATGCAAGAACCTTCAGTTCATTGTTCATTCCACACCAGCAGGATTTGTAAGCCTGTTTATTCATCTCCTGTATTTTCTCCCTGTGGCGTGTTTGCACGACACGACATTCCCTTCTATGATTTTTTTTTCTCAAGCTCAGGCAAAGTTTGCATGTTTGAAGACCTATTTTAAAGACTTCTGAAGTTTTTCTGTTGAAACTAGTTAGATTTAATCCATTGCATCCCCCCTCATCCTACTTTTGTGATGTATGATTCCCTGCACTTTTCAGGGAGAATTATGGCACCACAGGACAATATAATAAAGGACTGATGGAGTCTTTCTGATGACAGAAATTGCCTTCCCAAGGTTATAGAACGAGTTG
Organism: Paroedura picta; assembly: GCF_049243985.1. Lineage (NCBI taxonomy): Eukaryota > Metazoa > Chordata > Lepidosauria > Squamata > Gekkonidae > Paroedura > Paroedura picta. The sequence continues at coordinate 150,493,833 of NC_135371.1, forward strand.
CCAGTTTTGTGCCACCTCTTGTATGTGTGCAGACTTCTGGTAGACTGGAAATGGGGATGCACATGGGACATTTTGCTAAACTTGATCCGTTTAGTTTCAGATGAAATTCAATGTTTCCATAGATTACCCAAATCTGCTTCAGCTGACATTTTGGTAGAAACTCTTAACAGAAAATCCAGTGGTTATTTACATGATCAGATATGATCATGGTCCTTGATTCTGGATTCTGGGGCCATTTCTGCATGGAGAGGTAAAACAAAGTGCCTTTCTGTTGGCAAATGTGGGATGGTAAATCTCGAATCTGCAGCCCTACTCATGCGGAGACCCCTCCCACATTTTCCTTCTGCCCCATTGAGGCTTTTTGCCTCCTGACGAAGGGAAAACAAGCTGAACTTCTCCCTCCACTCCTAGACTTGTCAATCACAGCATGCCACCAATCACAACACAGCAGTTCTCTCATGGAGTGAAATACCCCCTCCCAGCCCCCAAATTATTTTTTTAATGGCACTTCCACATTGCTATGTGGTAACAGCATAATACAGATGCATCTTTAATAAAATCAACACTTCCCCGTTGCTATGGAAAAACACCAGAATGATACAGCATCCCCCCCCCTTTTGGGATTTGTAGGGGGGGTTGCACTTTATTTCTGTCTGGATGGATTTCTGAGACGCTGCACATTATCTCTGGAGCCCAAGAAGACATTTTCTGCTAATGGTTGGCTTTAAAATTGGCTGCTCAGACCCCTGTATGATCGGCAGAAGGCAGCCAGATCACCTGCCCCCCCCCCCTCTTTCCCAGCACATTTCCCACGTCCAGAACACACAAAATGGGACTGTTTTTGCCTGCCCGAGTTGTGAAAAGGCTGGAAAGGTAACTGAAGCCCCAAAAGACATTTTGTGCTTATGGTAGGCTTAAAAACAAAGTGCACACATGGCTGAATTACTGGGAGAAAACTGCTCATAACCTCCCCCTCCCCTTCCCCAGCTCATTTCCCACCTCCAGAAAACAAAAACAGGCTGTGTTTTGCCTCCCAAAAAGACTGTGGACACTTTAAAGAAGATTTTATTTCACCTTTGTGGTCCTGCTGCAACACGGGCAACGCCATTTAAAAAAAAATTACTCAAAGCAGGAAAAGGAGAGGGGAGGAGCAAGGGTGGGGCAAAGCTTTTGAGACTATCACACATTTCCCCCTCCATACAGTCTTATCCCTTGTTGCTGCACACTGGTGGCTCATGCGATTTAGGGTGGTTAATCCAGTTTTCTGGATTCCCAAAATCGTGATTTAAAAATGGCCAAATCATGACCCAGCTACTGGACAGCCTTGGGATGTCGGCGACGTCGTGTTGTGGGGGCTATATATGTCACCAACATGCCAAGGTTGTCCAGGAACATTTTCCTCGTGCAAAATGGGCTTGTTATCCTAGAATGCAGTCCTGTGGACATTTAAATGTCTGGCGGGATAGAAAAGGAATGAAATCAAAAAGGTATGCTCTTCATTAAGGTCTAGTGATTTGGGACCTAGGGCATATGGCTCTATTCTGCATTGCTTAGGTAGAACAGCAGTACCTAAGGGACTTGTTGTACCATACTAGGTAATTACCAACTCTGAGAACATCTTGACTATGAATTACTGAGGAAACATATGGGGAGCCCTTTGAGCATTCTAAAGCACTACAAAAGTTATCATTGTGTGAGAAAAATCTCTTGAGAAATTTTGCTACTTCACTGAAACTTTTTTAAAGCTTACCTTAGAATTCTTCCGATATTTCCCCTGAGAAAAAGCTCAGAACTAGCTTTGAATTTTTCTATCATCAAAATTTCTGTTTTGGTTACAGGCGTGGTGGGGCATCTGTCAAGGCCCAGGGCAAATAAATGACTGCAGAAAGCTCTGCACATCCATTTCCACCAGGAAGGAGAAATCGACACAGTGACCCTTGGGATCTCACAAGAGCTTCTGTAGCAATCTCTCATTTTGTGCTGGTGGAGTTATCTGGAAGAAGCAATGACTCTTTTATGCTCATTTTAGTTTTGCTGGTACTATCAGGGCTTGCAGGAAGGTGATCTCATCACTTCCTCTTTTTACTCTGTGTGTGTGCGTATAGACATAAGAGGCAGCATGCTTACATGAAAGCACTAGAAAGTATCTTGACTAGTACTCCTCGAAAACTGGAGCCACCATTGCAAGGTAACTCCACCATGCTGTGAGTATGAGAATTCACCCTGTATATCAGTCAGTGGTTATTAGCCACAACATATAGATGCAACACCATAGCTAGGCCAGTCATTCTCTTTATTCATGGTTCTTGGGGAGGGCGACAGTGGGGGTTCTGGCTCTGCTGATGGACCTCCTGATGGCACTGTGACCACTATGTGACACAGAGTGTTGGATTGGATGGGCCATTGATCTGATCCCTCATGGCTTCTCTTATGCTCTTTTTAGACTTGAGAAGCAAAGAGGAAAAAACTCATATTATGAGAACATTATGAGTATAGCTCCTAAAAGTACTCCCTAATGCGCAAAAAAATGCCCCATTGTAAAACTGAATTAATCCTCCATCACTGAGTAGAAGACAGGATCAGAATTTAATTTAGCAGCTATTGCAGCACTACAAGAGCTAGTAAAAACACTTGTGGATATTGTGTTATGAGGAGCATGGCCATTCATCTTTCTTGAGATATAGGTGAATGGTAGTGTTGCCTGGGTCCTTGGATTATGGCAAGGCAATAATAAACCCAGCTCCCACATAGTCCCTGTTTTTCCTGTATGAGCATAGCATGACATATAACCTATCCTGAAATTCCCCACAAAAATGCAGCTATGATTTATTTAGCTCAGATCAAAGACATGCAGCTGTGAAGAATCTAATTAAAATTTGATGATGAAGCAGGCAGGCAACGTGTATTATATAATTTTTGAGGTTGTGATCTTATTCAGAATTAGTTTTCAAAATTCAGTTACATGTTTCGCTCCTCTCTTCCTCTACATCATGTTTGTATTTCAGTTGTGTTTGACATAAAGAACTAGAATACAGGCTTTTCTTCAGTAGATCTTTTCCTGGAACAAATTGTGATTCCTTCCTTCCTTCCTTCCTTCCTTCCTTCCTTCCTTCCTTCCTTCCTTCCTTCCTTCCTTCCTTCCTTCCTTCCTTCCTTCCTTCCTTCCTTTGAAAATGCCTGTATACATATATATCAGAACCATGGGCCATGATCTCTTTCAACAGAACATGCACGCATGCACAGAACTGCTGCACATCTGCCTTTGCGCCCCTTCCGGAGGCAAAAGCGCATGTGCGGCAGTCCGCGCATGCGCGTTTGAACCGCCGGCGACTGCTGCTCCCGTTACCTGCCCCTCCAGGCCGCCAGTAAATCGGTCACCGAAGTGGCCGATTAGCTTGTGGCCCAGCAAGCTTCTCTTCCCCCCCCCCCCACCGAAGCAAGAAGCTTGCCGGGCCGCAAGCTAATCGGCCGCTTCTGCGCCCAATTTGCTTTCGGCCTGGCGAGCTTCTCGCTGCGGGGGGGACAGGAAGAGGGAGCCGCAGCTCAGCTCCGAGGCCTTCGCAGCCCGGCGCCAGGCCGTGGCCCGGTGGTTGGGGACCACTGACCTAGGCTACTCAAGATCAGAAGCTCTAGATCTACCATATCAAATGCTGCTGTCAAGTTTAATAAGAACAGGAACACTGACCCACCTAGATCCTGTTTTGTCTGGAAGTTGTCTGTCAAGGTAACCAGAGCCGTCTTCACCCTGTGGCCAGAAGTCACATTGGAATGGGTAAACAAATAATTCCATGAAGTCCACAAGTAGATCATGGAAGCCTTAAGGATAGATCTTTGTTTATCCTATTTGATTATCCTATTTATTTAGTAAGTTTGTCAAGGGAAGTATTTGGCCATCAGCATATCGGTTAAGATGCTAGTAATTCATTTCACTACATCAGGAATATAGAACAAACTGTCTAACTAACATTTAACTGTTCATGTAGAGTAACTGAGGGGATGCTTTAACTGTTGCTTTTAATCCAAGTAATTAAGTATTTCTTTACCCTTGGCCACAAATGCCTAAAACCCATGAGTTTTTAATGGGGAAATTCTTGCAAATGTACTAGGGTATGAACAATGCTTCCTTTTCAAAGTCTGTGTGAATTTTGTAGCTCAACAGCAGCTCAGACAGGCATATCTATCAACATTTAACAAATAGCATTGAATTAATGGCAATAAAATTGTTTGTTGACTCTGAGATTAAGAGCTCATGCACTCAGCCACATTTCCCATTGCTCGTGCTCTCTTTCTATTTCTCTCTCTACCCAAACAAGAACCAATCTATACATTCTCCAGCCACAAGTGCTATATATATGGGAACAATTAAATTTCCTTTCCAAAACATGGTAATGAATTCTTATGATGTTTAAAAATGCCAGGTAAACTTTCTATAAATGTGAATGATTTGCCAAACAGTTTTACTCTTAAGGCTTCCATCCTGCAACACCCATCTAGAGTTTAGAGATAGATAGATGATGATAGATAGATAGATAGATAGATGATGATAGATAGATAGATAGATAGATAGATAGATAGATAGATAGATAGATAGATAGATAGATAATGAAATAAAGCAGAAACAAAGTAACATAAAACAAAAGGCAGTTTTTACAGGCAGTTTTTCTAATTAAGCAGGAAATAATCATGGACAAATAACAGGCAAACTAACAACATTTGACTGCTTCAATGATTCTATGTCAATATGCAAGTTATCTATCACCAACATTTACCATTGCAAGATATCTCTATGCATTTACACTGGACAGATTTAATGTTTTGGTAAACCAAACGAATGGGAAAACAAAAGAACATTCTATATTGCAATATTCAAATAATGACCAATACAATTGCATGAACAAAGTACTACACAGATAATTTAATACAACAGTTCAAGATCAAAATGCAAACATCCAAAGGCAGTGAGACAAAACAAAATGCTGTATGCATTTTAGCCAACAACCTTTATCAGTGACACTCACCATAAACATAATTAATCTAGTCACATCAAGTTCACAAAGTGAAAAATCATAATAAACGTCAAAGATCAGTTGGATGACCGCACTAAAAACCTGCAAAAAAATCAGTTTAAAACCCATAAATAAGCAAATAAGTCATTCTTTAAAAAATTACAGATAATATTTTATCATCTGCACTGATGATAGATGATACAAAATATCCCGGCTTAATGATAAAATTCATCCTGATAATTTGATTGAATCACTGGCTCATTTATTATTTCATTTTAGACAGTTAAACTTAATAACTAAAATTCAGACATGCTTGATTATAAAGTTTTGGTTGATAAGAGACTGTTTTCTGAGAAGAAGATTCCTAAAATGTTATTAGCTGGGGTTGATCAAGGAACTTCTGTATAAGTAACTAATTTTCTGTTCTCTGCTATGAATACACAGGCTTATATTATGTCTTGTATATAATTTCTTTAATAACTACTAACCCGTTTATTGTATGAAGTACTAGGGTGAATGATACATGTAGAGATATAATTTTAGGTAATTAATTACGTTTGTTGTTTAGGGCAGTGGTCCCCAACCTGCGGGCCGCGGCCCGGCGCCGGGCCGCGAAGGCCATGGCGCCGGGCCGCAGCTCCCTCTCCCCGCCCCCCCCCCCGCAGTAAAAAACTTCCCAGGCCGCAAGCTTGAGGCCCGGGAAGCTACTTACTGCGGGAGGGCGGGGAGAGGGAATCAGGGCCGGGCTGCGCCCGTGCAGGCCGCGCCCGTGCAGCCCGATCCGCGGGCGTGGCTCGCGGGCCTGGCCCGATCCGCGGGCGTGGCTTCCGGGCACGGCCCGATCCGCGGAGCGGATTAAATAATCGGGTAAGGGCACCTAAGGATGGCCCTGTCCGATGACTGGCAATCAGAGGGCCCAATCAGCAGGCGCTTTGCGCCTGCCGATTGGGCACTCCAATTGTCAGTCCGGCGGCAAGGGACCGCGCGGTTCGCGTTTGGTCCCTTGCCACCGGACTGACGAATTGGTCCCTTGCCACTGGACTGACGCCTCCCGATCCGCCCCCCACGCTGCTCGCGCGAGCCTTGCCACCACCATTCCTGCGCACGCTGCTGAATAGCCAGCTACCTGCCGCCATCACCATGCCGCCGGCCCAGCGCCCGTCGTCCCGCAGCCGCCTGCCGCTGCACTTCCCACCACCTCCAGGAGCCCAGCCGCGCCGCACCTACACATGCCCGCCTATGCACTCCCGGCCACCGCGCCGCACTAAGACTGCCGGCAACGAGCGCCAACCCGCCCACACGCCACCCGAACCTTGCCCGGCCGACCCACCAGACCTGCGCCAACGACAGATCCATACAGCCCCTCAGGTAGGCCGCAACCTGCTGGCCGCCACTCGCCGCCACTTCCGCGACCGCTCGCCGCCCGCCCTGCGAGACGGCCCCGCTGCGCCGCAACACTGCCGCACCCCGCTAGCGCCCGCTGTCTTCGTTACTGCGGGCTCTCTTTCTAGTTCTTACATAAAACATGCTAGATTCCAATGCCACAAATGTGTAACTCTGTTTTAAAATATTGTCATGAGGTAGTTGCCAAGAAATGTTTTTCATGTTATATCACATCTGTCTCCTCTGCTTTAAATCTGAAGAAGAAGAAGAAGAAGAAGAGTTGGTTCTTATATGCCGCTTTTCCCTACCCGAAGGAGGCTCAAAGCGGCTTACAGTCGCCTTCCCATTCCTTTCCCCACAACAGACACCCTGTGGGGTGGGTGAGGCTGAGAGAGCCCTGATATCACTGCCCGGTCAGTACAATTTTATCAGCGCCGTGGCGAGCCCAAGGTTACCCAGCTGTTTGCATGTGGGGGAGCGCAGAATCGAACCCAGCATGCCAGATTAGAAGTCCGCACTCCTAACCACTACACCAAACTGGCTCTCTGATGCAATAATCTTTAACCGCTCCTGCGGAGCGGATTAAATAAAAGGGTAAGGGCTGTTGGGGAGGAGTTAGGGCAGTCCCTGTCCGGGATGAAAACTCGGAGGGCCCAGTCAAGAGCCACGAAGCGGCTCCTGATGCGGCACTCCGAGTGTCCATCCAGGGCCAAGCTTAGCAAGCTGCATGGCCCAGCCTCGCCTAGCCCGGTCAGGGATTCGCTGCGCAGACAGACCAGCCAGCCCGCATGGTGAATCCTCCAGCCCGGGTTCTCCTCCGCCTCGGGAAAGGAGCAGGGAGCAGTCCCTGCTCCTTTCCCGCCCCGGGTCCCTTGCCACTGGGGGGGCTGTGGTAGGTGGCGAGGCTGCTCCTGGGGCTGGGAGAAGGCCCGGGATGCTGCCGGGTGGGTGGGTGGGTGGGGGCCACGGCCTTCTCCCGGCTCTGGGAATAGCCCGCGCCCAGGGAACACCCCAGGTCGCGCCCCGCTGGCCGCAGCGTCCCAGCCCCTGAGAAGCCTTCACCCTGCAAAGGCTTCCCCGGGCACAATAGCCTAGTGCCCATTTTATTCACATATAAAATGGGCTTAATTTCTAGTTTTAAAATAATTGGTACATGGAGATTAACCTGAACAGTTTCTATCACCACTGCATTAAAACTTAATTTAAGTACCCCCATTTTTCAAGTTGGCGGAGGAGTAAAACAATAGAATCCCAAAGTAACAAGATTCTGGAGATCTGTTATTGACATTAGAATTGTTCAGGAGTTCTGAACTTTGCTTAGGGGAACTTTGCTTGAGCCAGACAAACGAAGAAAAGAATTAGGCCACCTGTGTTTTTAAAAACATCATGGAGAGGATCCAGCCAAAGTTAAACAATGATAGTTAAAAAGTAGACAAAAGCTTGGGGGCATGTGCTTAAATCCTTCCCTGAAATCAACGGGACTGAAATGTACATAATTTGGGTTGGATCATGCCCTATATGTGCACTTACTGCAATAGCATGATCTTATAATAATACAAAATTAGATTCACATTGTATGGTTACTGGAAAGCAACCTTTGATACTTCCACATACATACATCTAGATGCAAAGCTTAATCAAAGAGGGGGAATATTAGAATATGGAAAAAGAAAAGAAAAAAATGCAAAATCTTTGGGGAGATATAACGGTTAATTGAATGTCAAACACTGTAGCTGTGTTCTCTGTAATGGTCTAGTTTTCTTTTGCTGGATTACAGTTGCTTATCCTATTAGCCTAAACATACATGGTTAGCTTTTAGATTACAGTGCATTAGTCCAGCCATTACTTCTGCTGCTTACCCAATACCTACTCTTCTGCATTCCTCCTCCCTCTTCCCCCATTCAGTTTCTCTTGCCACTGACTTGCCTTAGGAAGCTTAGCAAGCTCTCTTAATGCAGCCACGGGAGAGGCCTGCAGCTACAGCTAGGCAATCCTGTGCTTAATGATTTCTGTTTTCCATCACTGCCTCCAGAGGGTCATTACGAAGTAAGATCCTGCCTTCCGACTCCAAACACAATATTGAGCCCCAACTTGAGCAATGCAGCACAGACATCACTTTGCTTGTTAAAATCACTGCCTAATAATCGTTTCCCAATGTCAATAATTCCTGTGGTTCCTCTCTAGAAAGTGTTCAGGGATTTTTGGTGAGTATATTTATTTATTTAATGTAGTTAAAATGTTTCTATCCCATTATATCAATAAGGCTCAAAACAGCTTATAGCAAATTTGAAAGCAAATAGATCAACAGAAATACAAATAAAAGGAAGCAAACCACAGCCTCTACTTGGTTGGAACATGGAACAGAATATGCATAGAATACTGTAGAGCAGTGGTCCCCAACCTGCGGGCTGCAGCCCGGTGCCGGGCCGCGAAGGCCATGGCGCCGGGCCGCGGCTCCCTCTCCCCGCCCCCCCCGCAGTAAAAAACTTCCCAGGCCGCAAACTTGCGGCCCGGGAAGCTTCTTACTGCGGGAGGGCGGGGAGAGGGAATCGGGGCCGGGCCGCGCCCGTGCGGGTGCGGGCGCGGCTCGCAGGGCGCGGCCGATGTGGGGGCGCGGCCCGATGCGCGGGCATGGCCCGCGGGCACGGCCCGATGTGGGGGCGCGGCCGGCAGGCGCGGCCCGATGCGTGGGCGTGGCCCGCGCGGGCCACGGGCCGCGCCCCAATGCCCTGCCGGTCCCCAACCTCAGAAAGGTTGGGGACCACTGCTGTAGAGGGCATCAGATATGTATATAGCAGGGGTAGTCAACCTGTGGTCCTCCAGATGTTCATGGACTATAATTCCCATGAGCCCCTGCCAGCAAACGTGGGCAGGGGCTCATGGGAATTGTAGTCCATGAACATCTGGAGGACCACAGGTTGACTACCCCTGGTATATAGCACAATTTGAATAAGAACTTCCTGATGATTTTCAAATCAAGTATCCTGCTTTTTTGAGTATACTTCCTCCCTGCTAAGATCCTCTTGTGGCGCAGAGTGGTAAGGCAGCAGAAATGCTGTCTGAAGCTGTCTGCCCATGAGGCTGGGAGTTCAATCCCAGCAGCCGGCTCAAGGTTGACTCAGCCTTCCATCCTTCCGAGGTCGGTAAAATGAGTACCCAGCTTGCTGGGGGGTAAACGGTCATGACTGGGGAAGGCACTGGCAAACCACCCCGTATTGAGTCTGCCATGAAAACACTAGAGGGCGTCACCCCAAGGGTCAGACATGACTCGGTGCTTGCACAGGGGATACCTTTACCTTTACCTTTTACCTCCCTGCTTGCCTCCTCAACAGACTGAATGACTGCAGAACAGAACAGATTGCTAGGCCTCTCTTTCCTCTCCTCTTGCTGTATGGTTTGTTTTATTGTCTTCACAATAAAACTATTTTATTCTTTTAACCAGCCTAGTGTTCTCTTCCTCTTTTAAAATTTAGACTCTGCCAACAGGGATATGGGCTCAGAGTGAGCATTCAGACTATGAAATAACAGGTTGAAAGCAAAGAGTTTCCTGTAACATTTAGCATAACTATTTAATGGACTAGCTTACTGAAGGCAACTATTTGATCTGGAAGGAGATAATGAAAAGTCCCCTGCTGGAGATGGGACCACAGCATACTGTTAAAGCCCGCTGACCAGGAGATGGTCAGCAGGAAAGACAAAGGACCTGGGATTCTGATAACAAATAGGTAAGAGGGGCCATACTTAAGAGGCTGACTGATAGAGAAGTTTTGAGAATTATATAAATGCAGACAGCAGAAGCAGTCTGGTCAGAATTAGAATGGCTGTATGTTAATTCCTCTCTGAAAAGTCAGCTCTATTTCCAAAAGACACTCTTTAGCATTAAAATGCCACAGAAAGGGAATTTGTGTGATCATTTAGACAAGCTAATTAGTTTCTAACTGAACAACTCTGAAATGCTGGCAAAAAGATTCCAGAGCAGAATCTGGCTGTGCTCCTTTGAGAATACTTCCTCCCTGCTTGCCTCCTAGACACATGGAAGGAATGCAGAGTTAGATTTCTAGGACTCTCTCTCCTCTCCCCATTCTATACCAAGTTATTTTCTCACCACCATAAAACTATTTTATTTTTGTATACAGTCTTGTGCTGTCTTCCTCTTTGTAAATTTAAACCCTGCCATTTTGGGGCCACCAAAAGGTCATAGAAAAGTTCTTTGCATGTCCTCAGTCATCCATGCAAGGCCAGGACCATTCTGGATCCACGAGTCAACTCTTCCATAGCACAGTCATAGGTGTAGCCACCAAGAAACCCTCTTTGGCAATTACTCTGCATGGTGAAACTACTAATAGTCCTTGGTCTGATGGTCAGAGCTGCCTTGTGGGAATATATTACTCGAAGGCATATAGAATATAATGTTCTCTTTTCTCCACCCTAGTACTTTTCTGCATTCTACAGTTCCTTTCCAATCATGGGGATTTTCAAACTGCTGAAAGAGGCTGATGCTGAGTTATTTCCATTGGATCTGGCCTTTGTCTTCCTCTTGTGTATGATGTGGTACAAACTGCATTTCAGATTCACAACTTTCCCTGCCAGTCCTGCTGCTATTAGACTAATTTATCAAAATTACAGTTTACATTAAAAATATAAATTGGAAATACTATAGATTGCTATAGGACATTTCACAGCACTTACCAAATATCAATAGCTTTGTAAGGTAAGTCATGATCCCTATATGGTAGAGGGAGAGACTGATGTTTGAAGGTTACATTAAAACATTCAGTGAGGTCAGGGCCAATGTAAGATTTGATCTAAAGATTTGTAAACTATGGATCCTATTTACTTCCATGGTAAGTAAAATGCATCAGTGGGACTGAATTTCAAATAAACATTATAGATCTCAGGTGTAATTATGATATCATGAGAACTATAGCATCCTCGGAGGAGAAAGAAACATCTTGTGTCCCTCCCATTTTTAAGAAAAGGTGTCAGCATTGTTTTGTTTTGATATTTCCTTTGCAGGAAACAGGCAATGCTTCAATGAACTTGACATCTGCTGTTGTTGACCTGATTAAGTATTCTCAACTTTGAATATACTTTAGTTTCTACAGGGATTTGCTGCAGATCAAGAGCATCAGTGTCAATGATATTGGGCTGTTCTCAAAACATCTTTATGCATGGCACATGCATGCGCAAGCATAGTGATTTCTAGTCATCAGTCAGACAGACTATATCTAAGAAAGAGAGAAGAGCTCTATCCCCAGGGAGGATTACGGGTAGAGGATTAATAAAACATGTTGTAAATGTCAAGTCGGTTCATTACAAAATTGGAGGAAGGATGTTGAATGTAGTAACCAATTCTAAAATATGCCAAATACAGTAAGAGTCAATAGGACCTTAGTAAAAAAAAAAGGAACAAAAAATTCCCAGAATTAAAATATCTATTCTGAGTGAGAAATGGCCAAAGACACTGTGCCAAATTAGAACTGAACCCATCGGGTTAAAGAACATATGTTACACAAAGGGCTGAGCTACTGTTTGAGAAACTAAAATCCAGAACTATTTGGGGATGTGCAGAACTGATCGTGCTGTTTTGGGGATCCTAGCACATTTCTAGACCCAAGTTTCAAATGTAATACTTAAATGATGAACACAGTTATACCCTAAGAGAAATAAGACTACTATATTTTATCAATATTATCTTTAAAACTATAATTAACTAACAAAAAAGCCCCTTGTACTTTAAAATACAACTGGTGCTAGCCTTTCCACCACCGCCCTCCAGGCAGGCCCACCGAGGCCTGGAGAGGTCACAGTGGGACTTTTCAGGCCGGGAGGGAGCAGTGGTGGGGATTCCCCTCCTCTCTCTCTCCCCCCTCCCAAAAAGGCCTGACACGGGCTCTCCATGCCTCAGTGAGTCTTTTCAAGCCAGGGGGGAATGCTGGTTGGAACTCTATTCCCCCCCCCCACCCCCCACCCCAGGCAGGCCTGGAGAGGCTGCAGCAGGCCTTTTCAGGCTGTGGGGGAATGGTTGGTGGGGACTCCATTCCACCTTCCCATGCCCCAGTGAGGCCTCAGCGAGGTTGTTTGGTGTGGAGGAGCAGAGGCGAGTCCCAGCCTTCCCTTCACCCTGGAACGGCTCACTGAGGCCAAGAAAGGCTGTGCTGGGCCTTCTTGGGGTGAACGGGAGCTGTGGGTGGGACTCACTTCCTCAAGTCCCAGCGAGGGCTCCCATTTGTGCCGAGAAGGCCCAGCACGGCCTTTCTTGGCCCCAGCGATCCTTCCTGGGATGAATGGGAGCACTGGCTGCGACTCGCCTGCTCCCCCCATCCCAGCTAGGCTCGCTGAGGCTGGGAAATGATGCCGTGTGCCTTCCGGGGGTCAGGGGAAGGGAGGAGATGCAGACCTCTTTTCCTGGTGGCATCCAGGTGCGGAATGGTGGTGCATGCTTCAGATTTCTTGTTGCTGGGTTTTGGTGGGGGTGGTTGTGAGCCAGGCCGGCCCAATCAGGATACGCATAGCATCCTTTTCTTTTCAGTACTCCAACTGTTTCCCTAAATTTAAGAGGCATGAAAAGTGAGCAGTTTTTTAAATAGTTGCAAAAAGAAAAAGAAAAAGAAAACCCAGTCATTTTGAACCCATTTTCCTCACACAAGAACAATGGCCAGGATGAACGTTCCCTGATCACATTGGTTTTCCTGGCTATGTTCCCAGAAGGGAGAACAAAAGGATATAATTTAATAGATAATTGAGATAATATTGGCAGTCACCTATTAGCCAATCTTCAATTTACTCCTCCTTTGTGGTCTATAGTGGACAAAAGGACCTAAATTCTGTGGAATTTTGACACTATTCATCACTTTAAAAAAAGTCATGTTCATTGTCTGCATACATGTTGATCTTTGAGTATTTTTTGGTCTTCCTTCAAAATGGCAGGTGTTTATGGGATACTGTGCCAGCTGTACTGAGAAGCTGCTGGTAGCAGCAGAGATAAATTAGTTGTACGGTAACTCCTGCAACTAATTATGTGCTGCTTTTTCGCCACCTCATTTCTGAAGAGAAGAGACGACAGTTCAAATGCACTAGAAGAGAAGCTACTCCAAGCAGGTCTCCATTCTGAAGCTCAATGAATTAATTGAAGGAAAGTTAAGTAAAGATTAATCCCTCTGTTGTATGTGCGTGCATCCATTTTAATGAGATCTGCAGAGCAGTGTGGAGTTATACAAGCCCATTGAGCTAGCACTGCCAAACTATTACATATTTTAAAATGGAGATATGACCTGGTATCTCTCTGCAAATCCAGGAAAACTGGAGGCATAGTCACTGGAGAATTTGCATTCATGGGAGTGGAGAAGGTATGTGTCCCCAAGTCTCCAATGGCCTGATCTCTTGCTACCGTTTCTGAAAAGTTTTCAGGATCAGAGATGTTCAATTCACAAGTCTTTGGCAGTGAGGGGTGGGGAGTGGGGGCTGCAGGTAATGTGTAACAAATGGAAATAAAGAGGGAGAACTCACTTATTAGCAGACATTACTTGGTTGCTTTATTAACATGTAACCCTTTCAGCTTAAGTGCATCAACAAAAAGAGCCAGGTCGTAATGTTACTACAGTTGGCCACAAAGATATCATTAGTCCATTAAAACCTGAAGTGACATTTCTTTTAAAATACAATTTTATTTCAAGTTTAAAAAGGGATATAAAAATGGGGAGGTTTGACCAAAACACTCTTAGCAGTGCACGATGATAGATATTAACGGCACTCAAAGTCAGGTTGATGGAAGAAGTAAGTCACTTTAGTGACAGTGTAATCCTAAGCAGAATTAGAAAGTTTTAACTTGAAGACTCCAGATCCTTTCTCTGTGTGAAGGCAAGTAGGAAATGTCACAGCAGAGACAACTGAAGTGGAATGCTTATAGAGATTTCCCTTCTTTAAAGGTTCTGAGAAGCATCCTTTCTTCTCAGCAGGAGAAATTACATATGAGTTGAGGACCAAAAAGGTCCACCGAAGCTGGCCACTATGGATGCACACCTTGAGGGGTGGGGGGAAGGTATTTTTCAGATCTGGATATCAGGGAGTGGAAAAACATTGTTTCTTCTGGTTTTCTGGATGTGTGCCCCCACCCCCCAATGTTTGCATTATTCCCCATGGGGGAATATAGGAACCCATCTGAGGGGCTGAAAACTGAAGAATAGAGCTGGGTAATAATCTAGATGTAACATTTGCTCTGGCATGCTTTATCTCTTTGTTTTACAAAGGATATTATATTGGGTGTGCATCTTCCTAGTTATTTCGGTGTTCAGAATGGAGACTCAAAACTCCGTCACCCATGAACATATTGTATGCCAAAATGCAGATTTGGTTTTCAGACTTTAAAATACTAGTAGATGGAGCAGTGGATCTATTTTTCTTGGGCATCATTCCATGCTCAAGTCATTGCCCGAGGATGCACTGCAGCACGAGCAGGCTGCTCACTTGTCCCACCAATGCTGGCGTCACTTTTGTGATCCCTAATTCACCCTCCTTACTGGTGCAGCCTGGGTTGAGACTTTAAAAAATAGCTGTCTTTTAATTGCTTTCCCCCTTAATGTTTTGCATTTTATTGTACTTTTAATTGGTTGCCATTGATTGTGAATCTCTTTTTAGTTGACTTTAATTGTCTATAGTTAATTCGTATTTTGTTTTAGATTTTATTTATGACTCACTTTATTGGCTGGACCATTTCCACTAATGGAAGGATTTCTATCTGCATAACACAATTTCTTCACTTCCCCCCTCCTGTTGCTGCCCCAAATGCTATCACAATATTGTTACTGGGTGTCTGCTGAAATCACCCAAAGATGAAATGTTATGAGAAATTGTCAACTTTATTAGTTTAAGAAAGACTGATTATCTTTAAACCGCCCGTGGCACCGCGGGCGCCACGGACTAAATAAATGGTTAAGGGGCCTTGAGGTGGGCTTTGTCCGTGATGAGGAAGGGTCCGGATTGGACCCTTCCTCACGACAGACAATCGGAGGGACCAATCTGCAGGCGCGAAGCGCCTGCCAATTGGTCCCTCCGATTCCCAGCCCCAGCAACTGCGAGCCGCGCGCAGCTAAGCGCGGCTGCCGGGGGCTCCCTGCCTGGCGTGCTGGCACGGCGAGAGGCGTGAAGCGCCTCTCGCCGCGTCAGGCTGCTGCCGCCGAAAGAAGGCCACCGCTGCCGCCGACCAAGCCGCCGACCAGGCCGCCACCGCCGACCAAGCCAGCCACCGACGCCGAGGAGACACACCCACCCACAGTAAGTGCCTAGCGCCCGCTGCATTTAGCTGCAGCGGGCTTGATTACTAGTTTGATTATAAGATTCATAGAAATTTCACATAGAATGACCAAATACAAGGCTGGGTTAAGCAACAGATGGCTACAGAGACCATGTAAAAATACTTGGGATAAGTCTCGCTAAGGCAGGGACTAGCAGTTGTTTGATAGCCTACTCTCTGGCAGTGAATGACGGGAAAGAAGTAATATTTTTCTGCCATCATTGCAACTGCACAGGGTAGACCTACAGAACTTTTCAAAGGTTTTGACCAATATGACTTGACTCTTCATTAGAAGCAACACGATCCAATGGGCCCAAGAATGGTGACTTGTCCAGTTGTGTGGACCTGCCACATGATTTTTCAACCCTTGCCCATCCTAGCTGCTTAAATCTCCTAGGAAGGACCAGCAGACTGGAAAGTCTGACCTGGGTAATGGGTATTGCCTCTTCAAGATGATACGGCACTCCCCTTAGAGGAGCAAATTTGTAGCTTAGGAGCACTCCCAGATCTGTGCCTCCAGTTGGATAAACAGGTAGCAGCAGTGGCCAGAAGTGCCTTTCAGCAGTTTTGGCTGGTAAGCCAAAGCTTCCTGGACAGAAAAAGGTCCTACCACTGTAATGTGTGTCCTGGTAACATCTAGATTAGATTATTGCAATGCATGGAGCCACCCTTGAATATTGTCCTGATAGTACAGTTGACACAGAATGCTGCTTTGGTTGCCCTTGTCATCCAAGTCTAGACAGATAGCAATCCAAGAAAGTGCCTTCTCCATCATGGCATGACTCCAGGGAGACTCCCTCCTACCAGTTTCTTTTAGCAGCAGGCGAAGACTTTTTTGTTTCATCTGGCATACCCCCAATAATGGATATTATTGGCTCTCATTCTAGTGTTGTTTATGTGTTTCTAATTAACTTTTATGTTTTAAACTATTTTTGCTTTAATGTTTGTATATTTGCCTCTTTTGGAATCTAATTAGAAATAAAGACAGTAGCAAGTTCAGCTGTTTGGTTTAAATGGCTCTGAGCCATTTAGACCCTGCTTTCTGCTCCCTGTGAGGAGCAGAATGCAGGGGTATAAATGGCTTTATGTGGGGAGTAGAAAGTGGGGTTTAAATGGTTATGAGCCACTTAAACCAAACAGCGGAGCTGTTTTCCACGAAGAGCAGCTATTTTTAATGAAGAACAGACAGCAGGGGTGCTTTCTGCTCTTCACAAACAGTCAAGAATTGTATCAAAATTTGTGGAAGTTCATGGTAATTCTTCAGTTCATTGACATCGCTTCATGAATCAGTCAAACTTTGTGACAAATTTTAGTTCATCAGACAGTTTGTGCCCATCCCTATACAAGATCTTGTTCTTTTCTTGTTCTACATATCCTTTGGTAATAAATGATCCAAAAATTATCTGGGAACAGATAAAGAATTAGAGTGTCTCAGATCTTTCTACAGTGATTCAGTACATTTACTGCAAGCCAGCTTGCAAGACTGAAGGACTTTCCTAATATTCTGTGAATTGTACAACTGTTACCATGATTCTTATGCAGCCTTCGTGTGTGTGTTTATTTCCCTTGAGGGAAAAATAGTATCATTATTCCTATGAATATGTATAGAGCAAACACCATGACATCTGCAAGGAGCAGCTATGCTATGGTGTCTCCGTTTAGACTTCTAATTTTTTCCTGTCTCTTGCTCTCACCTTCTGTTAAGCAAACACATGAATGCATGGGGGGGGGGGGGGACTTGACTATGGGGGAAAAAACCATGGGAATGAACTAATTCTCCCGTCACTCAAGTAGTTACAAAACAAGACAGGCATAGATTGAAGGTGAATGTTAATGATGAAGGAGGCAACCAGATGGCTCTATGTTTCTTCAGGTAGTTCATCACACTTTATTATTCAGAGAAAATTGTCTTTGATAAATGGGGCTGGTGTGAAACACTTACTCAGGCAACACGTGGCCACCTTTCATTATGGTCAGAAAGAATATCTTTGTCAGATTCCTGTCACATTCTTGTGTCCGCTGAACCAAGAGAGGAACTGGTGTGGTCTGTGTGAAGCAAGCAGCAGTCTGTGACCAATCATGTGAATGAGCAAATTATTATGAAATCCCCACTCACATTGAGTTGTAGTCTGTCTCTGTTGAGCTCCAGGCCTAGATGAATAATGTTTGTGTTATTTTTTTGCTCACCCAGCTCTGAAGCTCAGCTGCCTAGAGTTACGACATGAGATGAACTGAAAGTTGCTTATCTAGTTCCGAACCTGAGAGAGACAAAACAGGAGTACAGTACATTTATCTCTTCTTCTCTGTGGCGTACGGCATGCCTCCCCTAACCTTGATTTCACCATTACATGGGTAGAATTCAGAATGGGCTGAGCCTACTTATGATCTTGATAAATCATTGAACCATTTCCTTATATTAGGCCCTAAATAATTAACCTTTGACTTGTGTTGGGCTAAAGGAAAGCAAGTATTTAGGAAAAAATGTTAAAAATTAAGCAAAAGAGTACACATGCACATACCATTAAGTATACAGAATAAATGGTGCCTTGCATTTTTCCAGATCTGTTTTAATTCTTGTGGGGCTCTGTACTAGTCTGGACTCTGGCAGATTAAGAGTGGTGTGGCCTTACATCGTCTGTGGGGCCTATCTTCTTCTTGAGTTAAAATTCTACCCTTGCCTCTAATTTATAAGGTATTAGGGGCTCTCTCACAGTTTAAAGAATCCTAAGGAAAGTGTAATTAATGAGGATCAAGGGAAATGCTTTCTCTCTATTTTTATTTTGTGCCATCCCTGTTTTTTCTAGGCTCAGTTCTTGAGATGGTTAAAGCATCCTGTACAAATGAGGTGGGGGTGATTAGAGTTGGGGGGTGTCCCACATGTCCCTCCAGGCACTGTGAACAAGCAGAGACTTCAGAAAGCTTATTTCGCATCTCCCCCACTACCATTTAGCTTCCTTTCCCTAATGACTGACAGCTGCCTTCAGGCAATGAGCCTTTTTAGTGCCTGCAAGATCATTGGGCGGTGGGGTGGGAGGGAAGTTTTCTTATTCTTTAAATAAATATACAAACTATTATTTCAACATACATGGGGAATCTCTGAATTTTCAGAATCCATGCTGTGTGTGGGTTGCCCCATTTCACTGATTTTGTGAAGGTATAAGCTTTTGTGTGTGTGTACTCTTTTTCAGACACAATCAATCAGGAATTACCAGTCCATACATACAGGTAGAGGGTGAGCAGTATATTAGCCTAGAGCATAGTAAAGATGTTTGACAGATTCAAGGACCAAACAGGAATAATAAGCTTAGTTTATATGGTTACTGTAATGGGCAGCACTTAGAACATGAGTCTCTTAAGTGCTGAATCAAAAGCGATGGTTAGTGATGTGTTCAAAAAGTTCTCACCAGGCAGAAAGAGCCAAGGCTACAGGCTACTCTGAGACTTGTGACTGGCTAGATACAACTGAGTGAGATACTGCCTGTGGGCTGGAGGGAAGTCAGTCTGATTGAGAGTTTTGTCTGCAACTGGTCTGAGAGAGGCATGATTCTGATTCTGACTAAACACAGCTAAATCACTCCTCTGAAGAGAAACTATAGTGAGAAGACAGTTTTCTACTGAGAGCTAAACTATACAGTGTCTGGGCAATTAGGGCAGTTATTTGGCAATGAGAATTTGGGTAGTGAGGTGGTTACTCCCAAATTTGATCTAAGTGAAAGGTGACTCCTAAAGAAGAGAAGGAAGAACCATGTCTAGTTAAAAAGGGGGAAACAGTTGTATATTTCCTCGGATATATGTGTGTGAAGTAGAGCTTTAGTTACCTCAGAAGGTAGTGGACTACTAAAATGTGTTTTGGCATAAACTCCATGATGAAACATCTCAGTGTAAGAGGATCTGAAAGAAAAGCCTGTAATTAAGTACTAGAAGCTGTGAAATAACTGATCTGTTAAAAGTAAACTGATTCCTTATTCCAACTACCCTAAACATAAAGGTAAAGGTATCCCCTGTGCAAGCACCGAGTCATGTCTGACCCTTGGGGTGACGCCCTCTAGCGTTTTCTTGGCAGACTCAATACAGGGTGGTTTGCCATTCTCTTCCCCAGTCCAACTACCTCTGTAAATAAAATATTGTTTGTTGGTAAAAATACCTTAGTGCCAGGGGAGGGGGGAGGGGTTGGGTTTATTAAAAAAAGATGGCTCTACGCATTCCTAAAAGGTTCCAGGGCTGCATAAAGACCAGAAGATCTAAAAGAGACAGGGTGGAACATATCCCCAGAGGAATTTAAATTCCAAATTACATTTATTTCTCTGATCAGGGGGAAAGGGAGATAACTTTACCCAGCTAATTGCCCAACTTCAAAAAGAAGATGCTATAAGGTCACCTCCATGCTCAAGAGAAGACTGAAGGAGCATAGTGGCAGGGCCTCAGTTAACTGCTTTCAACATCCCACAGTGAAGGATACATCTGCACATTAGTCTCTAATTTTGACTCATTTATTTCTTTCACTATGTTAGTTCCTAGAATTAAACCCAAACAAATGGTAACTATATAACCCAAGCTTCTTATTCCTGTTTGGTTCTTGAATACATTATACTGTACGCTAATGCTAATTTATGGACTGGTGATGTATGGACTGGAAATTGCCATTTCATTGTATCTGAAGAAGTGTGCATGCATGCTCAAAATTACACCTTGAACAGAATTGGTCTTAAAGTTGCTACTGGACTCCAACTTTGTTCTGCTGATCCAGACCAACATGGCTACTCACCTGAATCTATACTTAGATAGTACCCATTCTAAACAGAATGACACCTTTGGTGGGGTAGAGATTCAAAGGGAGTTAGAAGAGTGTCTCTGCCTAAGAACTCTCTGCTAAATGCTCTGGCAAATGAGATCAGAGCCCTGTGGGATCTTAGACAATTTAGTTATCTGCCCTTTGCCAAGAGATAATGGAATAAAAGTGAAGAAAGAAAGAAAGAAAGAAAGAAAGAAAGAAAGAAAGAAAGAAAGAAAGAAAGAAAGAAAGAAAGAAAGAAAGAAAGGAAGGAAGGAAGGAAGGAAGGAAGGAAGGAAGGAAGGAAGGAAGGAAGGAAGGAAGGAAGAAAGAAAGAAAGAAAGAAAGAAAGAAAGAAAGAAAGAAAGAAAGAAAGAAAGATCTCACTCTTCTTCACTATAGAACTCCCTTGTCCGTCCATTCACTTTTTGTAAGAAAAAAAGATTTCTTCTAGCCCAAATTCTTGGGTGAAAATGTCCTAGGCCAAATGATCTTCCCCTTCCATTTCTGCACATTCCCTTGCAGACAGCTTTCTGCTTTCAGCAGCCAGAATACGCTCAGCCACTTCAAGGCACTGCAATCTTAACACCAGAGCAGAAGAAAAGCAAGCAAGAGTGCATCATAGAGCAAAGTGCACTCCTCATACAGTACAAGCGGATGCTGGCTGGGTGTTCCATGTGATATTCAAACCAAGTCTTGCCTGAAAATTCGACATCCATAACTGCCAATGTGCAATGCAGAGCTATACCTTGTTGCCCTAGGTGGAAATGAAACCAGATCCTGGCATTCGGGGGAAAAGCCCTGTCTTTCTCAAACAATTCCATTATTTCTAGAGCTGCTTTCCTTCAGCTTTGCTCTCTGACAGCCACAATTAGAATTTAGCTCATTCTCCCCTCGCTGCTGTAAATCAATGAGACATTCTGACTTATGATTTCTCATTTCTCTTTGACCCTATTTGTGTCAGTCTCGGGTGCATTGTGCTTTCACTCTGCACCTTGTACCTTTTTCTTTCTCTAACTGCCTATTAAAATAAAGCTGAGCTTTAACTTGTTGCGTTCCCATGGCAGAAAGGGCACCGTGCAATAGTAATGCTGACCCAGGGTATGTGGGGTTTTTTATTTTCTCATTTTCCCACTCTTCCCCCAACCCCCGTTAAGCAACCGCTGTGGCTGGCACTCAGAGTGATATGTCTGAAGGCAATTTTCACACTCTTCCAACACCTCTTATTCAAGTTATACTGTGTTCTGGCTCCATCAGGCAATTCCTTGTCCAGAGCTGCAATGAAATGTAATGGGAAACTTATACATCTTGTAAGAACCCATCAGTGTAATGGGAAGTATAGAGCCATTTCTAGTAAAGGAGTCTCACTTGAGGGGAGGGTGTCACACCTGATAGCCAAATGGCCTAATTAGGGTTCTTTTGCCCAGCCCCAATTCATCACACTGAGAGAAAAACCTTTTTCATATTTTTACTGCAGAAGAAATATAGATACAGGAGAGTTCCCAAATCTCCACAGAGAACAATAGGATTACTTAGTGTTAAATACCCTGTTTTTGGAGGCTGGGAAAGATGATGCCCTTGCAGGATGAGCCAATAGCCTAGAGCAGGGGTAGTCAAACTGCGGCCCTCCAGATGTCCGTGGACTACAATTCCCAGGAGCTCCTGCCAGCATTTGCTGGCAGGGGCTCCTGGGAATTGTAGTCCACGGACATCTGGAGGGCCACAGTTTGACTACCCCTGGCCTAGAGTCTCTACTTCTCCACTCAACCTCACAAGAACACCCTACAGCTCTTATGCCAACCTTCCAGGAACCGCTGACAAGGATCTGGGTCTCTGCCTGGCATCAATCCCAGCCCCAAAGGTTTACATATTGTAATGGCTTGCTCATGCCTTCTGGCCTTGGTGCACATGATAAGATTGGCTTGACACTGCTCAAAACATTCCCTATTCCAACTCATGGGAAACTACAATCTAGAGAGGATTGCTCTCTTGATAAGAGCCAAGGGTCAAAAACAGTCAAACCGATATGCAGAAGTATAGTCAATTTCTAATAATTATATGATCAATCAGAGGGTTGCAATCATTTTCTTTATCACTAGGCCATCACACCAGGCCATTACACAGCCAGCTTGGTGTAGTGGTTAGGAGTGCAGACTTCTAATCTGGTGAACCAGGTGTGATTCTGCACTCCCCAACATGCAACCAGCTGGGTGAGCTTGGGCTCGCCACAGCACTGATAAAGTTGTTCTGACCGAGCAGTAATATCAGCGCTCTCTCAGCCACACCCTCCCCACAGGGTGTCTGTTGTGGGGGGAGGAATGGGAAGGCAACTTTAAGCCACTTTGAGACATGTAAGAACCAACACCTCCTCCTCTTCTTCTTCCTCCTCCTCCTCCTCCTTCTTCATGTAAGAACTGAGGAAATGTACTTGAGCATAGCAGAACTACCTTTATCTGAACTGAGGTAAACCAGAGATCTTTTTAAGAAACTGAAAAAATGTCTAAAGCAATCCAACAGATAACTTGTTGCACAAAAAAAGTCACTCGGATGAGATGGAATTAACTGCCCGCCCATCTAATATGACTTTTCTATGTGGATGAAAGCCTAGCTCTCTCATATTCCTTTTAGAGATACTGGTGCTAGAAGGTCAAAAAGGAATGTGAAAGGAATATGAAAAAGACCAAACTCTGCCTCTTCTAAGACATCTTCTATGAGGAAATAGGAAATGGTCTTCAGAGGCTCCTTTGATGTTACAGGAACTTTTCTGGAAATGTAACTATAACTGACTCTGTCAAGAGCAGCCAGCAGGAGAGCCAAGGCTTGCAGCAGGTGGGGGTAGAGCAGCCAGGCTGGGTCCATCTACAGATGGGGGCTCAGCTTGATTGAAGGAATTTGGAAAAGGAAGGAGGAAGTGGCTAAGAACGCGCAACAAGGGGGTGGGGGTGGGGGAGACTGGAGTGTGAATATAAACCTCTTTAGGGCCACAGATTGCCAACCAGTTTGAACTGGCTGAATGCAATGCCCTTCATGGGGTATTGTCAGGTCCATTCCTCACATCTGCCAACATTGCTGGATGTCCGTGGCAGCCCGAACCGCTACAATTTGTAGTGGAATTTTGACATTTCGCACAGTGCAAATAGTAGCACAATATTCAATTTGTGGTGCTTCTGCCTGCCTCAGCCCGTCAATCAAACTGAAGAGCCAATCAAATGGATCGCCCTCATGACTCCAAAATGTCCCATTTCCTTTAAATTTTATTTTTAAAAAATCCAAAAACACATGTGGCAACAAATATGTGTTAATTCATTGCTTCTTTGCTTCACATGGAACTTCACATGCTTCACATGTATTTCATTATAATTTCTCTCTAAAAATGGCTTTTTACAAAAGGCTAAACCTGGGGAAGTATTCATTGGAGATGGAAAAAAGCCCACTGAGGAGGCTTTCACAGTTCCTCCATCCACAGCCTGCTGGCTGGTGGACATGTGTGTAATCATTGACACGCATCTCCAAGAAAAAAAAACATATAATGCATGTTAGTGCAGGCAGGGCAACATTCAGACACACCATGAGCAAGGTACTCTGTGACATTATGATGCTCACTTTGAAAGTTTAAAGTTTAAAACCTTCTGTCGAACGAACAGCGTGCTTGCTTGTTCGTTCCTGTATAAGGTTTTTAGAAAAAAAGGCATTCCCGTCTCCCAGAAGCTTGGGGGCAGGAGCAGAGGAGGGATCTTCTTCCTAACGCTATTTTGAGAACGCACATGTCTTTTGATGATGTGCTGCAGGTTGTTCTCGGGAGTCAAGCACTTTTTAATGGGAGAATCCACTTTTTATGATTCCCCCCCGAAGCGCTATAAAAAAGCAAACGTTGCGGAGTGTTTCTGGAGTGCTGCGGTTTGTGTACAACATTGTGCATAATGTCAAAAATGTAGCATTTACAAAGTGTTATAATTCAGCTACATTTAAGTTGTGCAGAATGGACCCCAGTCAGTCCCTTAGGTACATGGGGCCCATACCACAGATAGCCTGGAAGGTTAAAACCAAAACTTTGAACCTGACTCAGAATTCAACTGGAAATCAATCCAGCTGCTTGAGGACTGGCCTGATGTAGGCTCTTCATGGGATGTGTGTGTATGTGTATATGGTATGTATGAGGAGGAAGAGCCGAAAGAAGGAAAGACGGGGAACTGGGGACAGCTGTCATGTTCCTCCATGCTCTGCAGTACCCACACCACACTCCCCATCCTCCTGGCTGCCAGGGGGACAGGGAAGGCCAACCACACGCCCCACCCTTCTAGCTGCTGGGAGGGCAGGGAAGGCCATCTGTGTGTGCTACGATGTCTGCATTGCACTCTCAAGCCTCCTGGCCACTGGAAGAGCTGGAAGGGCCCATCTGCCCTTGTTCCATCATGCTCTGGTCTGCAGGGGCTCTTCCACCCTTCTTCTGCCTTTCTAATTCCCATTTTTAAAATGGGCTTCCCTCTAGTATACATACATACATACATACATACATACATACATACATACATACATACATACATACATACATACATACATAACTTGACTTTAAGGAAGAGTATTGTTTTTAAACAATAAAATAAATGTCATGCAACATGAAAAAGCCTACGTCTCTTTTAGAAATATATAAAACCCAGGTTCTGACTGCTGCCGGTCTCCAATTAATACATAATAACATATTTTACATAATGCAATTTTACTACTTCTTTCTATTTACCTATATAATTAGGCAATCTCAGCTTGGTTTAAATATTGGATTGTAGACAGGCTGATCAGCAGCACGGTGGACTGGTAGATGATTCTGGTCAATTTAATTATGTAAATAGGAATTCCTGAGAATTAATTCTCTAAAACACTTCAGAGAATTGGGCAAACTTTCTAGCATCCATATGCTTTTTTCCTTTCCGTTATGCAAATACAAATGCAAATGTAACACATTATATTGTCTTGGTCAAAACTGGTGAGAAAATAAAATAACTGTAACATACATACTGCTTTTGCAATGTATGGCTGTGAAAGTTGGACCATAAGGAAGGCCGAGCGTCAAAGAATTGAGGCTTTTGAACTCTGGTGCTGGAGAAGACTCTTGCGAGTCCCTTGGACTGCAAGGCGAACAAACCAGTCAGTCCTAGAGGAGATCAGCCCTCACTGCTCCTTAGAAGGCCAGATCCTGAAGATGAAACTCAAATACTTTGGCCACCTCATGAGAAGGAAGGACTCCCTGGAGAAGAGCCTAATGCTGGGAGCGATTGAGGGCAAAGGAAGAAGGGGACGACAGAGAATGAGGTGGATGGATGGGGTCACTGAAGCAGTCGGTGCGAACTTAAATGGACTCCGGGGAATGGCAGAGGACAGGAAGGCCTGGAGGATCATTGTCCATGGGGTCACGATGGGTTGGACACGACTTCGCACCTAACAACAACATATACTGCTTTCTTTGTTATGTCCAGTGGATAGCAGCTTAGGCAATGTGAATTCCAGTCTGCATGCCCCTGTAGAATCTTGGTATAGGATGCCAAAAAACAATAAAAGGACTTCAGATACTGTTGGGATGTGAGTGAAAGAAAGGAAGCTATGTGAAATCAATCTATTTTAGCTTTATCCTGGCTTACATGGTGTCCATGTGTCCATTTGGTTTTGATTACAAATAATTCATATAAGCGTGTTCTAGAGCGGTTCCTTCCTCTACCTGTCTAATGTAAAAGAGGCTGTTACAGTCCTGCTGTGTTGGGTTACTGTGTGTGATGGTTGGGGAAAATTGCATAGCTCATCTGATTAGTGGTTAGCCATGCCTAATTTGTCTGGGGTCCAAAGTCAAACATCTTCCTTGCTTTGTGTTGTTGGGGGGTGACATGTAATCATTTCCACACTGTTGCCTAATTCAATCCAGAAATTTCTGAGCATGTGCTTCCATGAAGAATGCTGCTGTCTGATGATTGCAATCACCTGAACAGGTGCAAAGTCAGCATATGCACTGCAACAAAGCTCTTTTTGAAAGCTGCATGATCTGTCCAGTGATGACCCTTAGAATCATAGAGTTATAGAATAACAGAGTTGGAAGGTGATGTTAGAAATTAACCAGAATCAAATGCTAACCAGGGATAAATTAAAGTTATATGGTTTCATTGGGGGTTTCTTTCTTTCTTTCTTTTTTAATTTATTACTTGAATTTATATACCACCATTCCCGTTTGAGCTCATGGCGGTTTACACAATAAAAGAGTAAAAATACAATAAAACCCCTAAAATACCCCGATTACATTGTTAAAACTATTAAATTAAAAGATGGCGGCACTAATAAATCCACTTATCCCCTCGACCAGCCAGGCCACAGTCTTGCCATCCTACTGACGAGAGTGGGAACCGATCGACACAATGGAGCTGGAGATGGGGGGGATCCCAGATTGAATGCCAGGAATCCGGCCTGGCCTCAACCATATGCCTGGCAGGAGAGCTCCGTCTTACAGGCCCTGCGGAAAGTTGACAACTCCAGCGGGGCCCTAAACTCTTCTGGGAGTTAATTCCACCAGATTGGGGCCTGGGACTACCAGTAAGTTCATACCCACAGAGCAAAGAGCCCTGCAGGGGGGGGGGGCATAAGCAATCTTGTTGTCTGCCTGGAAGAATTGCAGTCACGAAGGGTTCATCTGCCTTAGAGGAACTGTGTTGTTTGAAGTATCAAAGAATCATAGAATCACAGAATAACAGAGTTGGATGGGACATCTTGGGTCATTCAGTCCAACCCTCTGCACTATGCAGGACACTCACAACCCTATCACTCATCCACTGTAACCTGCCACCCCCTTGAATCTTCAGAGAATCAGCCTCTCCATCAGATGGCTATCTAGCCTCTGTTTAAAAATTTCCAAAAATAGAAAACCCACCACCTCCTGAGGAAGCTTTTTCAACTTGAAACCGCTCTAACTTTTAGGAACTTCTTCCGGATGTTTAGACAGAATTTCTTTTGAATTAATTTCATCCCATTAATTCTGGTTCATATGTCTGGAGCAAGAATGATCAACTCTGCTCCATCCTTTATATCAGTGGTCCCCAACCTTTTTATCACCAGGGACCACTCAATGCTTGACAGTTTTACTGAGGCCCACTGCCCTAACACTCTCTGACTCTGGTCGCTATGGTAATGTTTAAACATCCCTTCAAAATAAGATACAGACACGCCACAACAATGAACATAAGGAACAGTTTATTTTCATGGACATTTTAACTCATGACAATGACAAATCAATGGGAACCCTGAGCTTGTTTCTCTGCAATGAGATAGTCCCATGTGCGCCTGCCGGACCATGGATGAAGTAATGGGCCGGGGGGGGGGGAGAGGGCGTCCTTCGCGGCCCACCTCCAGTTAGTCGACGGACCACATGTGGTCAGCGGCCCACAGGTTAGGGATCGCTACTCTATATGGCTGCTTTTTAAATACTTGAAGATGGTTATCAGATCCCCTTTCAGTCATCTCCTCTCCAGGCTAAACAGACCAAGCTACCCCAAACTTTCCTCATATGTGTTGGTCCCCAAACCCCTCACCATCTTTGTAGCCCTTCTCTAGACACACTCCAGTTTGTCTACATACCTGAAATGTTGGTTGTTTTGAATTGTGAGCCATCATATGAGGAGCTTCACTCTACAGTATACAGACTTAGAAAACAAGTCAAGTCAGATTTTTGGACACCTGTTCTACAGATATCCAATCACTTGTATTCTTATGTGGACAGGGAAAACTTTGACTGTGGAAAGTATCAGCTATATATCTTTGCTTTAGAAATATATACATACAATGCTGTCCATGTTTTGTAATAAAAACTCTGGGTTCACATTAAATTCAAATACTGTCAATAATTCTGCACATTATTAATATTTTTCTTATTCAGTGTTGCCTGTCTTTTCCAGGAGAATTGCCTCAGGCAAGTTGCTGTCTCCAAAAATTCTCTGATGAAGTAATTATATTTTTCCTCTTGTTCATAACATTCTGAGATTTATGAATTAAAAAACCATAGGAGACACATTCAAATGAATGGGTGCTTCTTCGACAGTGCGGGCATAATTTTCTTTGTGTCTGGGCGTATTAGCTTAATTAATAGTAAAAAATGACACAAAAAAGGATTATCTCGTCTAATTTGGTAAGTCAGGGAAGAGAAAAGAGATATTGAAAGGCTGTACTAGGCTGGGTTGATGCATAATTGGAAATAAAAACTCATTCCTGACTTGAATTTCTATAAACCTACAACTGCCCAATAATGTTTCCTAATGTGAAAATGATAATTCAGACATAACCTATCTATAGGCCATAGAAACCACTTGGACCATTGCATGTTGAGTGAGGTTTTCCTTTGCAATATTGGCACCAGGGAGGGGAGATCGTTGAGCAATTAGCTCAATCCAACAATTTTGGGTTTCTCTCCCAAAAATATCCCTTCAAATTTCAAGTATTAAACTTTGTCTGATACAGTTCTCTGCTTTTGTTTTCCCTTTATGGCTCTTTTGTCTTGTTTCCAGGATGGATCAGCAGGTTGAATCTGGAACACATTTTCTATGGGTTGGATCTGAAGTAAATTTTCTACTAATTCAGTGGTTCTCAACCTTCTTAATGCTGCTCCCCTTTCATACAGTTCCTCATGTTCTGGTGACCCCCAACCATAAAATTATGCAAGTGTTCTTTCACAGAAATTAAACCAAAATGACCAATGGCATGAAGATCCATTGTTCAGGATTGTATAAAAATTGGCTTTTTCTGGGATTTCTCAGTTCAGTTCTGCCTCTTGTCCCACCATGCCGATCTCACTCTTTTCCGCTGCTCCAGACAGACCAATGCTCTCTCGATCTACCCTGCAAGGCTGTTGTGTGGCTGCCCCCCCCCCAGGACAAGCTGCTTGCCCTGCCTGTGAAAGTGTCATTCGATTCCCAAAAGGGTCCCGACCCCCAGGATGAGAACCACTGTACTAATTGGTGACATAATTCCCACTGGCTCCTTTTTTCCACTGCATACCCCTGATTTGACTGTCATGCTGTTCCTGTCTTCCAGGAGCAGCATTTCAGGGAGATCAGTGTGAAGCAGTGGGTGGGTGGTAGGCAGACACATACTATTTCCACTGTGAGGGGAAATTTAGTCTAAATTCAACCCATATTATGAACAGTATGATCGCATAACCCTACATAAGCAATTAGATTTGGTTGGGTGACAACAGGGATGAAGGCAATTAAAAGCGTGGGCAAAAATGTGCTCAATTCAGGGCAGTTTAATGAATATGTTAACATTTTCAAAAGGGATGAAGAAATTTGCTTTTCAGCATGGTCCTAAGTCTACCAAAGTCAGTGGTTAATTTTGGCTGAGCCCTAGTATATAGTGGTAGATATTACCCAATGTGTTTGATTCTTTCTGTATATATCAGGATATTGATGGCCAAGAAAGAACATGGGTGAAGAAGGAGGAAAACCGTAGATCTGATTGGTGGAGGTAGGGACAGCTCCTGGTCTATCAGTATGAAATGTGTATTCTGAGTACAAAGGGGGCTTTGTGAGATGGATGGTGCTCTGTTAGCATGATGATAAGGGTGGCCCTTTGAAGAGTGAGGTAAGGGATACTGTGGAAGAAGCCTCTATTTGATATTTGAAGATGACTGCATGTATTCAACTATCCTTAGATTCCAGAAAGTGGAACTGCAGCCCACTGAATCTCTCCCCCAATTTACTTCCTGTGGGAATCAGAGTATCCTTGGGAACCACCTAAGAGGTAATGTAGGAAGGGTGAACTGGCAGAAACCCTTCCCCTCCTTTCCTCATATGAACATGTCATTCTGTTGGAGGAACTTTGTGGCTGGGTGCATGCCAGTAGCTCTGTTTCATCAGGTGAACGTGTTGGGCCTCTTCTAAGTGAGATGTCCCTTTGAACAAATTGGAAAAACAGGATATTGCTAAATAAAAATAAATGTATAGACACAAATACAAACACAATGTTTTGCCAGTGAGCAACATTAGTGGCACAGCAGAGTGCAGGTAGAAAAGAGAAGGCACAAAAGCTAGCTGCTTAATTATCAGATCTTAGAGGGAAAGCACTCTGAAAGGAAGAAAAATTTCTGACTGTCAGTGTTCTAATTCACCATAGTAACATCATATAAATGCGGGCAAACTTCATGCTCGAAGCTATTATCGGTGTTGCATCTTGACTTCTTTTTTTTTTATTTGAATTTTTGTTATTAAATTAGCACAACGCAATTCCTCCTTTGAAAGGCCCTTCCTTTCATTTTTCAGTCATTTCAACTGAATCATTTCCAGAGCTTCAGAGAAGCTGGTGTATATTTATGGCTCTGTGTCTCTTTTGAGAAGGACAGTGACAGCAATAATTACTACTGCAGGTCAGAAGGATAACATATTCCTGAAACTGTGTGTGTGTGTGTGTATGTGTGTGGGAGGGGGTATTTTGGGAGAAGTCAAGTAATAAAATGCCTCCCTGGTTCATAGCATGAACTAATCTTTCAATACACATGGGTGCAACTATAGTTGGCCGCTAATTGTTACTGTCATTCAACTCAATGTGCCAGTTGAAAACAAGGGTGCAACTATAGTTGCACCCTTGTTTTCAACTGGTACATTGAGTCAAATGACAGTAAGAATTAGTGGCCATTTCTAAACTTTCAACATGACAGCAGCAGCCACCTGATCAACTGCTCTTAATGTGTCTTTGCTCCACATTGTCACATTTCTATGCGACAGCTAGGCTCTAGAACTGGCCAGCTCTCCACACAGCTCCCAGCTATTGAGTCTCCTACTTATGAGGCATCATCTCTCTATGTCTATGACAGCAGCAGCCTTTCACCTGATCCACTGTTGGTGATGGAAAGCTCACGCCACCTTTCATACCTTACATGCATCTTTCTGGTGGGTCAGAAGCAACAGAACAAAGTTTGAATCCAATGGCACCTTTAAGACCAAAAATACTTAATTCTGGGTGTAAGAGTTAATGCGCATGACATACTTCTTCAGATTCAGATAAATTGAAACAGTTTTCTTTAAGCCCTTCATATAGGCAGAGAGAGGGGTGGGGGGGGGGTTAGTTACCAGGAAGAGCTACTTAGTCAAGAGACATAAGTAACTGGGTGATACATATAGCTGAGATTGGATTAAAGCAGTTGGCAAGATCTGAGATTGGCAGAAAATAAACATTCAGATTCTGAGCTAACAAACAGAAGGAAGAACTAAGGTTGAGTCCAGTGGCCACCAAAAACATGGTCCCTTTTTTAGCAGGAAAAAAGCTTTCTATGCAACCTGTTACTGCATTTGTAGGATACATGCAAACTGTAGAGTAGTTCGCAGAAACTGATGGGAGGAAATGGAAAATGGGGAAATGTGTATTCATGTGTGTAAGAAGAAGAAGAGTTGGTTGTTTCTCTACCAGAAGGAATCTCAAAGCAGCTTACAATCACCTTCCCTTTCCTCTCCCAACAACAGACACCCTGTGAGGTGGGTGAGGCTGAGAGAGCCCTGATATTACTGCTCAGGCAGAATGGCTTTATCAGTGTTGTGGTGAGCCCAAGGTCACCCAGCTGGCTGCATGTGGGGGAGTGCAGAATCGAACCTGGCTTGCCAGATTAGAAGTCTGAACTCATAACCACGACACCAAGGAGGCTCCCTTTTTCTTTTTCTTCTGCTTTGCAAGTCTGTTTTTTCCCCTTTAGAGCATGCCCAATGAGCTGGGAATAAAGTCTGAAAATAAACAAGGTAATAAAAAATAAATATCTCTTAAAGCAGTGATTGTAGAACTGTAGTCAATCTAAATCTAGCATTAAGGTGCTAGAGCAGGCTTTCTGAACCAGAGTTTTGTGAAACCCTGGGGTTTCTTGATAGCCATGGAAAGGTTTCCTGAATTGATAGAAGTTTCCGGGATTTCTTGAAGCCTGAAGAATGTTTCAGGGGTTTCTCAATGGTAAAAAGGATGAGAAAGCCTGTACTAGAGTCTGGCCATGAGGAAATCCTATTAATAAGAACCTGAAAAATTCCCTATCTGGATTCTGGGTAAAAATATTTCAACTCTTGTCTTTATAGCTGGGAAATCTTTTTGATGCTTCTCCTTTGTAATTTCACACCCAAAAGCAGCAGAAAACTCAGAGGGAAAAAAACCATGGATATCTAAGAGACACACACCCCCATTAAGAAAATACTTATAAAAATGATATCGAAATATATGCTCTTTAAGAGTTCCCTAGTTTATGATTATTATTTAAAGAAAGAGGAGCGCTTTTTGTTGTGACACACACACACACTTTTAATTTAAAACAACTCTAAGGGAGGTTGTCAGAAATACAGCCCTGGGAAGTGCCTCTCACTGAAGGGATTTGCGTGTGTGTGTGTGTGTGTGTGCATATGTTAAAGGAAGCATGGTTTTCAAGTAAGATTTGGAAGCCAGAAAGAGATGCATCAGCAGTCAATAAAGTAAACTGAATTCACAACAAGGTTATGCCATCAATTTCAGAATGTGTGTCCATCGGTTTAATCCCTACTATGCGGTTTTCTTCTCAGTGTTCATTATTTTTCATTATAAAGGAAACAATACATGTAGGGCAGTAGTGAGGGGGCCACAGCTGAGTGGTCAAGTCGTGGTGCTTGCACTGGGCCCCAGGCCCAATCCCCATTTACAGCTACAAGGGGCAAAGGGATCTGGGCTGGAAAGATCTAGGATAGCCTCTGTAAGAAACCACAGAGCCCTTGAAAGCTTCCTCATCTGCAGGCCAAACTGTTAGATCCATGGGTTCAGTGAAGACCCAGATACTTCAGGTTCAAACAACCAACACTTTACTAGAACAAGAAAACATTCAACATAGACAACCAGAACTGTGGAACTTAGATACCGTATATACTTGCATATAGCCGACCCACATATAAGCCGAGGCACCTACTTTTACCACAAAATCTGGGCAAACTTATTGACTCGCATATAAGCCGAGGGTGGGCAATGCTCCATCATCATAGGCTCTTCCATCCAGCCTCCTTCCCTCAACAAATCCTTTTCACCCACAGAAACCAAAATAATACTGAGGAAGAAGTGAAGGCAAAAGGAAAAAAAATATCAGAGCCCCTCAGTCAAACCATTGATGTCCTACAAGCTGCTAGAGCAACGATTGGCTGGCTACAGCAGGTTTTTATTTCAATTACCATATATAACCGCATATAAGCCAAGGAGGGCTTTTTCAGTGTGGAAAAAAAGTGCTGGAAAACTAGGCTTATATGTGACTATATAGGGTACATACCCAAGCCTTCCACTAATACATGTGATTAGCCATTAATGGAGGCCTGTGATTGGTCCATAAGTCTGTCCCGTGATTGGCTAAGAGCCCGGGGCCAGTAAATCCCAAACAAGAGCTCAGTATCCCAGATTCAGGTCCAAGCTCAAAGTCTCATACAAAGTCTCTTGAAATCCACATACATTTCACTAACTCTTAGCAAAACAGAATAACTGATCTCTGTTAGGCTTCTAAACTCAACTATAGATGTTATTGCCCTTGTTTCAGATTTGGTTCAGTCCAGGG
The DNA here is from genome assembly GCF_049243985.1 of Paroedura picta. Classification (NCBI taxonomy): domain Eukaryota; kingdom Metazoa; phylum Chordata; class Lepidosauria; order Squamata; family Gekkonidae; genus Paroedura; species Paroedura picta. The sequence continues at coordinate 150,527,840 of NC_135371.1, forward strand.
TTGCAGAGTGGAGAGGGGTTTTAACTCATGGAGGGAGGGAAAAGGAGATTTAACTCATTCACCCTTGCCTTGTTTCACTAATCCCCACTGTCCCCTTTAACTATGTTTAGTTTATGAAAACATAGTGGACTGAAAGAGATGCCCTTTCCCTTGCCTGAGTTGGGCTAATTGGCTGTAACAGAAACGTTAAAGAAAGTGGGACGAAATAATAATTTAACTGCCAGTTTGTTTGTTTTGACCCTGTCATTTCCCCCCATTCATTGGGTTCCAGCTTATATGTTTTGGTTTATTTATTATATTTGGTTTATTTATTATCCCAAATTCCCTCATGGTTCAAGGCAGTTTACAAAAAACTTTTACAGTTACAAGCAAAAACAACATAGCAAACCCTAAATCTCCCCCCCTCCCTTCCAAGGACGCTTGACATTCCAACCTCTCTCAAAAGCCCCAGCAAACAGGCAGGCTCTCAACACCTCCTGAAGATCTGCAAGGAGGAAGCTACTCTCACCTCTTCATGAGGCCTCTTCCATAGAGCCAGAGCCCTAATGAAAAAGGCCTGGGCTGTGATCAATGCCAGACGGGCCACCCTGAGTGATGAGAAGAGATGAAGCCAATTAATGACTGCCTGGTGACCATACTTGGCTCACAAGGATATACTGAAGGAGACAGTCCTTCAAACATGTAGGTCCCGGATTGTGAAGGGCCTTAAAGGTCAGAACCAGCACCATGAATGCAGTTCAGAAATGGACTGGCAGCCAGTGGAGCTGATGCCACAAGGGCAACTAGTTAGCCAAATCCTGGACCAGTTGTAGCTTCTGACCTGTCGTCGAGATTAATCACAGCCTGCAGGTAGATTTCTGTTGGTGAAACAATATAGGGATTGATAGCCAAGCAGCCTAATTAGGGTTCTTTTGCCTAGCCCCCAATTAATCACACTGAGAGAAACCTTTTTCATATTTTTTCTGCAGAGGAAATCTAGACACAGGGGAGTTCCCAAATCTGTGCAGAGAACAATAGGATTACATCGTGTTAAATACCCTATTCTTGGAGGTTTGGAAAAAGCATGAGCCAATAGCCTGGGGTCTCTACCTCTCCACTCGACCTCCTGAGAACATCCTACAGCCCTTATGCCAGCCTTCCAGGAACTGCTGACAGGGATCTGGGTCTTTGCCTAGCATCAATCCCAGCCCCCAAGGTTTACACATCGTAATAGCTTACTCATGCCTTCTGGCCTTGGCACACACAATACGACTGTCTGGACCCTGCTCAAAACATTCCCTATTCCAACTCATGGGAAGCTACATTCTGGAGAGGAACATACTGCTCTCTTGATAAGAACCAAGGGTCAAAAACAGTCAAACCAATATGCAGAACTGTGTTGTTGTTGTTAGGTGCGAAGTTGTGTCCGACCCATCGCGACCCCATTGACAATGAGTTCTAATAGATGTATGATCAATCAGAAGGTTGTAATCAGGCCATCGGGATGGAAAAACTAAACCCCTTCTCCAGTACTACAAACAAAATGAGTTTGCCATACAACAGCCCTTCCCTTTAAAAATGCTAGGAAGACCTGAGTCTTCCTTTCCCAGTGTCCCATTTCATTAGGATCCTAAACCCTACATTTATAAATAAACAAAGACAGCATAAATCTCCAGTGCTCTCCCAAAGGAAGCTTTCCTATAACATTTATTCTCATGTCCCTATCATCGATATTATAAAACACAAATGGAGTAAATAATCATAATGGAGAAGGGGAAAGGGGGACAAGGTTAAAAGTACCTGGCATGAAAATGTTTTTAAGGTGTTTTCATATATTTATTACAGATAGCTTGTTATAAATCTTTCCAGACCAGTTCTGTTGTTTCTAAAGCACCATTTGCATGCTTATGGGAATGTGAACTTTAAGAGGATGAAGGGCAAACACATACAGCGGTCCAAGACGCAATTAACAGTCTGTTTTTGTCCTGTTTAATTTAATACTTTGACTAAGCTTAGCATGCAAATGTCTGTCGGAATGAAAGTTTGCATCTTTGACAAAATAATCAATCTTTTGGCAGTTAACTCATGTTACAGCGTCATTTAGAATTATGACTCAAAGGAAGAAAACACTCAGATATCCTCTAGTAATTACGATGAACAATGTAATACTTTGAAGACCCACTCTGTTTTTAAGCTCTAGCATCACATGGATTGTTCATGAGGAGTCACCATATGAGCATTAACTTTAAGCTGTCTGCTGATGGTAACACTGGTAGTGTGACAGTATAATTAATTTTTGGATAGCGTCTTTTGAAGGTGATGTTAGAAATTAACCAGAATCAAATGCTAACCAGGGATAAATTAAAGTTATATGGTTTCATTGGGGGAAATAACCTTGTTGTCTTCCAGGAAGAATTGCAGTCAGGAAGGGTTCATCTGCCTTAGAGAAACTGTGTTGTTTGAGGTATCGTAGTTTCATAGAGTTGGAAGGGAACTCCTGGGTCATCTAGTCCAACCCCCTGCACTATGCAGGACACTCACAAGCCTATTGCTCATCCACTGTAACCTGCCACCTCCTTGAACCTTCACAGAACCTTCAGAGAAATTACTTAGTTTAGGTCTGTCATTTGGAACACCACTGTCAGATACAGAACTATAGTCAATTTCTAATAACCGTATGACCAATCAGAAGGTTGTAATCATTTTACATTACGTTTTCCAAAGAGATTTTGATCTCCAAAATGAATGCTTTAGCTAAAGCATGTGTCATTTGATGGCAACCAGAAAGAATACATTATTTTTGGAATACATGACATGGACTAAGCTACTATCCTGGGGGGCCAAGTTCCTGGGGCCACAGTGATCCATGCAACCGTCACCTCCAGAATAGATTTCTGTAACTCCCTCTATGTGGGCCTACCCTTGCGCCTGATCTGGAAATTGCGTCTGGCCTTGACCAGGGCCAAGGCCTTTTCAGCCCTGGCCCCTACCTGGTGTAATGAGCTCCCAGAAGAGCTGCAGGCCCTGTGGGATTTACCAGCTTTCTGCAGGGCCTGCAGAACGGAGCTCTTCCACCAAACGTATGGCTGAGGCCGGCGCCACCTGGTGAGATCGGGTCACCTTCTTCTGCAGTCCTCCTTGGGTAATGTCGCCATGTTGGGTTGGTTAATGTGTTTATGTATTAGCATGGTTTTTATGTATTAGGCGTTTTTATCGGGGGGGGGTTATATGCTGTTACCCGCCATGAGCCTTGGGGGAGTGGCGGGCTATAAATCCAAATAATAATAATAATAACAACAACAAGAACAACAAGAACAACAAGAACAACAAGAACAACAAGAACAACAATAATAATACTCAGTGATCATTTTTTTAACCCATGTATGTGTGGCAGGAAAACTCTTCCAATGTATCTGCAGATGTGTGCATGCACATGAAAGCTTATAACCCCAATTTAACTTAGTTGGTCACAAAGATGCCACTGGATTACTACTTTGTTCTCTGGCTTCAGATCCACATGGCTACCCATCTGAATCCATTTGAAGGCAAATCAAAAAATCTTCGTGTCTCCTATGGCTTCAAAAACCACGTCTCTCCTCCTCAACAAGCGTTTGCATCTCTTTTCAGTATTCTTCAGAGTCCTCATCCCTTTGGCAGTGTTACTTATCTTCCCTGCCCCCAAACTGACTTGGCATACTCTTTCAAGTTCAAGGACAGCATTTTTAAAGAGTCACAGTGACGAGAAAGGTTTTCACCGACAGAAGGATAAGAGACTGTTTAAAAGGTTCTAGCTATCTGCCCCTGACAGGCTCCCTTTGATAGTCTGGGTGTCATCAAAACTTTAGAGAGTGCTTCCTTCCTGTCTCTGCTGGGCACATTGTTCTTTCCTTGTCAATATGTTCCTCAGGAGGGACTGAATCCTCAGAACCACCACTATTTTCGCCCTTCCAAGCCGTAATACTGTCTTTTCTTCAATGACAAGCTGCGTTTTTAGTACCTGTCTTATGCTGTCCCTTCGGTTTTCTTCTAATAATATTGTTGATCTTTCTCTCTGCTCTCCTAAAACATTGGAGAACAAGGTTTGTTTCTTCTTTTAAAAAATGTAATTTGATTTTAGTTTTTTGTCGCTGTAGTGTATAAAATAGCTATTTTAAATGCAACGTCAGGTCCCAGCTGTATTGGGGTGGGACAGTGGAAGAGAACAAAGCAGGCGTGAAGGACCTTGGGCAATTTTACCTAGCACTGCCTCTCATCCAAGAGGTACTCTTGTCGCTTCCCACACTCCTCTTGGCCAAGCAGGGCCAGGAGATCAGACAATTGAGGGCTCCAGGCCATTTTGAGAGGGTGGGGCACCAACATGATCATATATGGTCATATCACACAATAAATATTTAACACATTTTATATATTTTTATATATATATATATATATATATATATATATATATATATATATATATATATATATATATATATATATATATATATATATATATATATATATATATATATATATATATATATATATATATATATATATATAACAGAAAACCTGGCTTAAGAATGGCTTGATTCTCACTTGGAGTTCCAGTTCGCTACAGCAAAGCTCTGCTAGGTTGATTGCTGGTTCCAGATTTTAGGTTTGGCTCTTGACTTCATTCCTGGTTCCTGACTTCAGATTTGGTGCTTTCCTTCATTTCTGATTCTGGACTGGCTTGGCTTGACTCCATTCCTGGTTGTGGACTCTGGCTCAGCTTTTGACTTTGCTCCTCAGCTACTTGACCATGGTACAGCTTTGGAATTCTCTGTTAAATGACCCTGCTGGGCTTTGACTCTGCTCCCTGCCTTGCCCTCCTAGATGAACTGACTCTCTCAGCTTTGGAACCTATGGACTGGACTGTGGACTTTGAGCTTGCCTCATGATTTGCTCCTGGGCATTTAATTAACTGGTAATCGGTGCATGACCCAGCAGGGCAGCACATTAAGAGTGGCAGCTTCTAGCCTGCAGAACTGGATTTGATTCCCTGTTCCTCCAGATGCAGCCAGCTGGGTGACCTAGGGCTAGTCACAGTCCTGTTAGGGCTGTTTTCTCAGAGCAGTCTTAGCAGAGCTCTCTCAGCCCTACCTACCTCACAGGGTGTGTCTGTTGTGGGGAGAGGAAGGGAGGGTGCTTTGAGACACCTTCTGTTAGTGAAAAGCAGGGTATAACAACCTTCTTCTCTGTCCCATTTGCATTACTTACTTCAAGTGAGGTAAGTGGGTGACATGAAGAAGAAGAGATGGAGCTCTATACCCTACTTTTTACTACCCAAAGTGGTTTACAATTTCCTTCCTCTCTTCTTCCCACAACAGGCATGCTGTTACCTAGTTGAGGCTGAGAGAGCTTTGACAGAACTGTGACTTGCCCAAAGTCTCCCAGCTGGCTGCATGTGAAGCAGTTCTTCAGATAAGAGTTCACTGTTCTTAACTACTATACCAGACTGGTGGAAGAAGCAATGAAGCAATGACTCAGGAATATACCAAGGGCCTTGGTAATTGTAGTAATTGTAGTATAACTTCAGAACATAAAATGTGGAAAAAGAAAGGAGAATGGTTCCCATTAAAATCCTTCATAGCAGCTTACCTGGTTTGAGGCAGTATAAAGCCAAAAGTAAAACCTGGTCTGGAACTCCTCCAGCTAACTAACATAAAACATGGAATAGAATTTTGAATATACAATAAGCCCTTTTGTTTCTCTTGTCCTCCCCACAGTCCCTCCTGGCTCCAGCGTGTAACCTGAAGTGATGTGTACTTGTGGTTTGGATATTTCAGCAGAGAGAAATATTGTAGGCAGGGGCTCATGGGAATTGTAGTCCATGGACTTCTGGAGGGCCGCAGTTTGACTACCCCTGGTTAAGAGTGAAGTCAAGGTCCAATCCAGGTACATGTCAGGCTGGACGCAGGCTTCAGATGGACATGCAGATAGGTGAGTTATTTCAGTGTTTTGAAAATCTGATGCTGGCAGAATTCTCTGCCTTCTCTCCTTATATGTCAACAACAAGGTATAATTTAGAGATGCAACACAAGTCTGATAATCAGAATAGAATCTTTGTCAGGTGTTAATTGCTAAACTTGTCGTGATCTTTACTTCAAAATATACACTCTGCTAAAACTAGTCCATGAGTGACACAAACTGGTACGATAAAAATGGGGTCTCTGACCAGAACTTAATTTTCTTCGTCACCTTCTGCCTACAGATTTCCCACCCCCACCTCCCCCCAAATGAACAAAACAAAATTCTTCTCTCCGTGAGTGAATATTATGATGATGTCTAGTGACACAGGGCAATATTGATGGAAAAGGAGGTCTAGTGGAGGAGAGTGGTACTCCTTCAGCCTGGAGCGTTTAATATCACCATTATTATTAAATAATATTGGATACATTCGTTTATGCAGTGCCTTTGTCCCCTACCTTCTGAAACTTTCAACTCAAAAATGGCTTAGCCATTAAACTGGAATTTTGCTGCAGCTCAGCAAAAGCAAAAGAAACCATTAAGTACAGCGCACCCTTTGGAACAGAAGGGATTAGGCCAAAGTCCCATCGAATGGAGGCCCCTTTTGGCAAACTGCTATCAACCAAATACCACTGAAATGAAAGTGACAGCTGTCTCCTGTTGCTGTAATCAGAGATATTCTGTCTCTGAGTATGGAAGTACCATTTAACGGTCACAACTCATTGCTAGAGCTATCTCCTATGAATTTGTGAATTCCATTTTGAGTTGAAGATGGAGGTCACCGCCACATCTTGTGACAGTTGATTGCATAAGTTAATGTTGCTGCATTATGCAAAATCTGAAGAGTGCATGATTGAGCAGAATATGGGGATTGCCTTGAAGGGGGCATACGGGGAGATGTGCTGTTAACACAGCCCTCACTTATCTCTGACCTGAAAATTGCAATTGGTCCAGAATACAGCTGCTAGGGTCCTCACCCGGTCATCTTGGAAGCTGTCTTTGCCTCTTATTGTTATGCCAATAAAGGTTTATTATTATTGTTGTTGTTATTGTTGTTGTTATTGTTGTTGTAATCATGGAAGACCTACATCCAGCTGGTGCTGAGGCAGCTGCACTGGTTACTGGTTAGCTTCTGGATCAGGTTTAAAGTTTTGATTCCTACTTTTAAGGCCATCCACGGCCTGGGCCCAGCATATCTGAGGAACTGCTTGTATCCTTATGCCCCCTGCAGGGCTCTTCGCTCTGCGTATTTGAATCTGTTGGTGGTCCCTAGCTCCCGGGAGTCATGCATGGCCTCGACTAGGTCCAGGGCCTTTTTGGATCTGGCCCCGACCTGGTAGAATGAGCTCTCAGAAGAGCTAAGGACCCTGATGGAACTACCACAGGGCCTGTAAGATGGAGCTCTTCTGCCATGGATTTGGTTGAGGTCAGGCTAAGAAGATCAGGTCCCTCCCCATATAGTCCCTATATAGGCCCTATTTGCTGGTCAACTGGACAGGAGTTACCTCCTGAGATGGTAATTGGAAACTGTTGGTAGCTGTGGTAGGGTGTGCAAAGAAAGGAGGAAGGGATTAGATTAGTTCTATTACCAGGGTATGGGATTGTATATTTTTTCTTCAGCTTTATGTGATTTTATCATTTTATTGTAAACCACCATGAGCTAGCATGCCCCAAGAGTGGTGGTCAAAAAGTACAATAAATGAATATTTAGATCAGGAACTTCAAGATATTTTCAAATAATCTCCTCTGTGTCCTGATTGGCTCAGCTGGAAACTTCCAATTCTTTTGAGCACATGTTCTCCCTGCATGTCTGCAGAACAACAGAATGAATGAACGAACAGAACAGTTAGCTAGTAAGACTGCCAGGATTCTCTCCATTCTATATGAAGTTGTTTCTCTTCTAAATAAAACAATTGCATTCTTTTAAGCAGCTTGGCACAGTCTACATTGACAAGAAGGAAAAACCTACAAATACAGAGAAGGTAAACATCAAAGAATCCACACTGATGGAAGAAAACAGAGCACTGCAGCCAGAAGCAGTACAACTGAGCACTAAGAACTTGGCAGATGAAGCACTGGCAGGACCCAAAGAACCAGAAGGGGATGCCGAAGCTGAGGTCAAAAGATCAACTAGAACAAATAAGGGAGTACCACTGGGAAGATTCCCTTACCTGGCAAAATCAAAGGCTGTAACAGAACCTTCCACATGGAAAGACATAGAGAAGATGCCCAGCAGCCTAGCAGAAAGGTAGAAGAAGGCTGCAGAAGAGGTGATTGAAGCTCTGATTAAGAATGAGACATGGACACACAGAGACCTGCCTCCAGGCAAAAGGACAGTAGGATGCAAATGGGTTTTAAAAATAAAATACGATATTGAAGGAGAAGTACAGAGATATAAAGCAAAGCTAGCTTCAAATTAGTATACTAAAAATATGGGACCTGTAGTAAATGAGTATACTAAAAAATATGGGACCTTTGCACCTGTAGTAAAACATACCTCAATGCCCCTAAATATAGCAACAGAAAAATTGATGTAAAACATCTAAATATAAAGACCACTTTCTTGCATGGAAAATTAAAGAAAGACATCTGTGTGGAACAACCACCAGGATCTGAGCAGTCCAAAAATATTCAGCATGCAAATTATGAAAGGGTATATGTGGCCTGAAGCAAGCTGCGAAATGCTGGAACAAAAACTTCATCTGGCGCTGACCAAAGAGGGTTTCAAGCAAGGGAAAGCTGAACTGTGCACGTATTCAAGGTAAAGAGATGACAGGTGGGTCTACATCCTTACCTATGTTGATGATACATTGATGGAGTATAATAATGTAATATAATTGAACACCTAAGTAAAGAACTGGAAGTAAAGGAACTAGAAAACATCAGTTACTACCTCGGAACACAAATAGAAAGGGAGAAAGATGGAAACTATCTCTCAACCAACTCCCCAAAATCCTAGAGTTACTATATAATATGTGGATGAGAGAAACCAAACAAGTCAACACACCTATGGAGATGAACAATCTGAAACAACAGTGGAATGAAGAACATCTAAGTAACAACAAAACAGTACAGAGAAGCAATAGGAAGATGCCTGTATGTAAGCATGCTTACACAACCTGACATCAAGGCAGCTGTGGGCATGCTATACTGGAAAGTAGTCACTAAGTAAAAGAGACTGGAATGTGGCAATAAGGCTTGCCAGGTATCTTCAAAGCACTGCTCATTTAAAATTCAAATTGCCAGCAAACATATTCAAAACTCATGGGGTACATGGATGCAGCCTGGACATGAGACACCAATGATAGGAAATTGAACAAAGGACATTTATTTTTGTCTGGAGATGGTGCAGTCAGCTGGAACAGTAGAAAACAAGAGACTGAAGCTGTATTCTCTACCGAGGCAGAATTAGTATTAGTGGCAGAGGTGTACAAGCAGCTGAAGTGTATATTACAATCAATATGCCCTGTTCTTTCTTTATATGCATTCTAGAGCCATGGGCTCCTACCTTTTTATCACCGGGGACTGGTCAATGCTTGATAATTTTACTGAGGCCCAGGGGGAGTAGTCTTTTGCTGAAGGACGTTGCCACCGCCTGAGCCCCTGCTCCACTTGTTTTCCCGCTGGCACCCCTGACTTCCTGCCACCTGCTGGGGGGCGCTTTCAGCAGCAGCTGTTCAGTGCCATGCCGAGGGGGAGCCCCAGCCCACTGGAGAGCACCAAAGGTGAGCTGGTGGCAGAGTGGCAGGGCAGCCCCTGAGACAGCAGCCAGGGAGGAGGACGAGGAGGAGCCGCGACCCGGTACCGACTGATCCACGGACCGGTCCTGGTCCCCAGAGCGGGGGTTGGGGACCACTGTTCTAGAGGCAAAGCCTGTTGCACCCAGGCAAACAATGGGCACTAGGATGCACACCTGCACTGTGGCCTTCCTGGGGGTTGACTACATAGCAGATAGTTACCATTTCCCCTTCCTTACATTCACCAAATCATCAGAAAGAACCTACCACAATGCATTCCACTAAGATTCCCAGTTCGTGTGCCTCAGTGGAGCCATTTCAAATCAGTAAAATGTTATTGGGAGGAAAGGGTTAAATCCCAATCCTCTACTCCACTATTTTTTCAGCATTCAATGCCCCTCCTTTTTTGTCTTTTGAAACATGCTTGGGAGTTCCAGTCACTGAACACTAAGCAGTATGTTTGGACTGGCCCTAAATTCCTCCCCAATCGTGTCTGAGCTCTGTCAACGAACCTGTGCTCACAAATATCTTTAACAGAGAGATTATATTCAAGCACTAAGGGAAGGGGTCTGTGCAAATAGCAAGATGTAATCCATAAATTTGATGAACAGAAGTCTTGTTTTCTCATACTCCTGCCTTTGTTTGTGGTGGGCTGTTGATGAAACAATCCATTTGTATTTATATTTGTATTGCTTGATCCACTAGAACAGCTTAAGGAGAAAAATCAATGGGGCGTTCTAATGAATTTTGCATTTGTTTGGTTTAGGAGAGGACAAGAGTGGTCTTTCTTTTGCTGACAAGAGTGGGTTGGTGGCAGCTTTGCATGTTTATTACAACAAATATGTCAATTTCTGTGCCATGTGGATTTTGCTGCCTACCCAGTGAGCCAGAAAATAGGTGGTACTGGAGAGGCAGGGAGCACTGTCACAGTTGTCTGACATCATGCATTCTCATGGTGCAAAATGCAGCTGCTAGGCTCCTCACAGATACACCATGGAGGGCCCATATCCAGCCAGTGCTGAGGCATTTGCATTGATTGCCAGTTGCAGACCAGATCAAGTTCAAGATTCTGGTTTTGACCTTTAAGGCCCTTCGTGGTCTGGGCCCCATATATCTGAGGGACCGCCTATTGCCTTATGCACGCGGCTACTCCGAAGCAGCTTCTGGTTGTGCCCTGGTCCCGGGAAGCTCCACTTTCTTCTGCATCTCACTAACACAGATTTTTCGGCAGCATACATTGACTCTGTGCCTGGTTGCCACCTGCAGCGTGCATAATTGGTGATTTTAGCCGCCGCCATTCCACCCGAATGCAGACCTTCCACTCCGTACATAATGGGCCTTTGTCTTCCCGGGAAATTGGATGGCCACTTCATGAAACAGGATGCTGAACTAGATGGAACATCAGTTGGATCCAGCAGGCTCCATGATCTCTATGTCACTTCCTATTTCGTTCTTTTGTTTGGACATGTCAGGGACTGAACCTGGGATCTAAGGACTGTTTTGTTCCATATGTTCCTGCTTGGAAATTTAGATCACAGGGAGAGGCCCTCCTGAATGTTTCATTGTCAAAGAAGCTTGTCTGATGGGTACAAGAGAGAGGGCCTTTTGAGTGGTAGTCCCACAAGTATGAAATAACCTCCCCAGAGAGATGTGCCTGGCACACTTATGAACTTCAGGAAGTAACTGAAGATGGTTGTATTTAGGATGTCATTTGGTTAGCTTAGGGTTTTTATTCAACCTGTTGACCTTTGTAAATTTTGATTTTGATTTATTTTTTTAAATGTATTGTGCGTTTTTAGGTTTTTGCTTATGTTGTAAGCAGTTCTCTATGGTGGAAAGGCACCTAATAGATGCTTTAAATAAATGAAGCAAATTTATAAAACAGATGGTCTACCACTGAGCCATAGTTCTTCGCCATTTGGGGGTCTTTAGCACCTCTCTTGATTGCTCTATAGTTTATGACCAAATGTTGGACAGAGCACTGGGCACGCACACTTTGTCATAGTTTTCAGTTCCCCTGAATTGGTTTCCTCTTCTGCATTACTAATAAGCATAGGAGCATGGTTAAAATCTTATAAAAAGCAATCTTTGTACATAAGGTTCAATTAAATTTCTTAGTCTGTTGTTTTACCAGTGTGAGTGAAGTCATGCACAGATCAGTCAGTCACTGCATAGAGTCATGGTGCAGACATATGTATGATCATATTAAGATTACTTTTTTTTTTGCACTGTTTTATCTAAGTATACATTCACAATGGTAAAGGAAGAAAGGCTGTGGATAATGGAAGAATGGAAAATCATGGTAACCAGTGAATGATAAAGAAAAAAATAGAGGAAATCTCATCCTATTAAGAATCTTTTTAATTTCTAAGACTTGTAGCAGTTGGCAAATGCTGCAGGTCCTTCCTTCCTTCCTTCCTTCCTTCCTTCCTTCCTTCCTTCCTTCCTTCCTTCCTTCCTTCCTTCCTTCCTTCCATCAAACAAAAAACTCGTATTTTATTTATTTATATGCTTGCCTTCCTCTGAACATCTCTGTTCACAGAAGGCAAAGACATTCCATTTTCTGGTTGGAAAACAAGGTCAGATCTTCTGCAAAACTTGGCTCAAATGTATACACAAATCTAAGCTGAAGCAAGGGGAGATTTGTCTTTATTTATTGCAGTACCCATGTCCTATAATGCTCTTCAGGTCTGATTTAATGCAAGTGCCATTTCCAACTTTGAGTTCCCAGTTATTGGCCATCAATCAAGAAAATGGGTGCAGGCTGGTGTTGTTTTTTCTGTAGGAGCCACCAATCTTTATCATTTCACTTGGCAAAAGTTAATTGAAACTTGAGGAAGATTTTGTTCTGATGTTTGCCCCTATTCTCAAACACAGAAGTGACTGTATGAATGATTTTTTTCCTCTTCACGAGGGTTGCTCCTAGCCATGGCAAAGGTGCCTTTCAACCAGCCAATGTCTTTCCGAAACCTTGAACATCTTTGAGATTTGTTCATTTTTGTCATCACAAAGAGAGAATTGACCCCCCCCCCCCCACACACACACACAAAGGCATATTCTGTGGGGGACGTGGGGAAGTATTTGGCAATCCCAGCAGATGGGGAACGACAGAGTGGGCATTGGGAGGCATTACCACTGCCATAAGTGGGCCAACATTCTACCAGAGTCACAGCCATTGAACTAAATGGATTTAGAATGTTGTAACTCAGGATGACACTGTAAGGAAGTCAAGTGATGACAGCATGACAGAACAAGTAAGCATGGAGGGTTGCATTTGTATTTGGCAGCCAAGAAAGCAGGCAGCATGACAGAGTCAACAGCAGGAGGATACAGAAGAAGTTTATTATCCATATAAAATTTTTAAAAATGATCAGAGCTGTGATCAATCTGTTTCCTTCCCCAATTATTTGTAAATTTTGAAATAAGTGTATGAGGCTACATTTAAAAAAAAAATTCCTCCTTTGATGCCCCCAACCTTCCTACCGGTTGCCAGGCAGTGCAAGGCAGTTCCTGACAACTATATAATTAGCTCACTAGATTACCTTGGGTGAGTTATTAACGGTCCATCTAACCTCCCATCTAACCTTGTGATGGTGGAAGAGGAGAGGGCTCATGTGTAATGCATTTACCTGGAAAAACTGTGTGTGGAGTGGGCGAGGGACATAAATAGAAATGTGAAGTGTCAAAAGTTCTAACACAAGTGAAGGAAGTGAGAAAGGAAAGAGAGGATGTATGTATAGCTGTCCAATAACATTTTTTTTTGATTGACTGAAGATGTCTAGCTAATTATTCAAGGAAAATTGCATAACTGCTCTGTTAGAGTCTTCACATGACTTCTTTCTGCAGCGGGAAGGACTCAACGTGGCAGCACTCATGAAACAAATGTGAATAAGCTGCAGGGCCTATCAGAAACTATCTACAAGAAACACAGAAATTAGGCTTCCCCCTTTCCCCCTTTCCAGTGTCTGAAATCAGTTGTAACAGCAAAATAAGAATATAGGATTGTGGTTTAGAGTCTGATGAGTTCATTTCCCCCTCACTGAATATCCACTGGCTTGATCAGCACATGACCAGGCCTAGATCAGAAGCTGTAATTTGAAGAAGGAAGAGCTAAAGCCGCTTACAATTGCCTTCCCTTCCTCTCCCCACAACAGATACCCGGTGTGGTTGGTGGAACTGAGAGAACTGTGACTGGCCCAAGGTTGTCCAGCTGGCTGCATGTAAAGGAAGAGAGGGGAATCAAACTTGCTACGCCACTGCACCAAGCTGGCTCAAGAGCGCTCTAAGTTAAAAGACCTCATGTGCTCATGAAATGATGTATTGCGTGCCTTGCTCAGGTTTCCAGGATTTCTGGTTTTCAAGAAGGGCTCTGGAGATTGCCGTGAAAGCCATGTCTGACCTCTAGTCTGTATATAGCTCCCGCCAGAAGAGCTCCATGTTTGAGAGCCCCATCCTTGGGAAACCCTGTGTCCTCCTGTTAGATCCATGGGTTCAGAGACCGTGACTCCGGGAGTTCATTTCCGCTCTTTTATTGTGACCCCAGCAAGATAGTACACGAGGCAAAAACTAAAGTGGGTAAACCCTGCAAGAGCCCCAATTTATATACACACGCAGCACAAAAGATCTTCCCATCAGCACATGTTATTGGTCGGTTTTGCTTTGGACTAGATCTGGCAGATGGGATCTGACCACATACTGTCCAATCACGTTCACAGGATGACAATCCTGCCTCTGTCCCCAAGCTCGATCTTTGGCAGGACTGCAGACACAACACCTCCCACGTAAGCATTTAGCTGAACTATCAGGCAGATTTATGACCTTGTGGCAGGTGATAATGTGACGTCATAGCCAGTGGCCTAAAATCAGGGGAGTTTTGGGTGGGAAAATAAGATTTCACCCAGTCAGAACAATCCTAAGTAGGTCTACTCAGAAGTCAGTCTTATGTTATTCATCGGGTGTCCTTAGGATAGCCTCTTTGGAATTTGAGCTGCCAGTTTCACCAGTCTATGTGTGATGACTCCACAATGGTTGACCCACCAGGTGATATGTAGATTCTTATAGCTGGAATGTTTTTAAATTTTATAATATTTTAGTTATCAATGATTTTTTTATGTACCTGGTTAATGCCAGATGTTTTTATGTATTTAGTAATTTGACTACTGGTCTAGTACCGTAATAATAAAGACTTGATATGAAGAACTGAGGCCATGGCTGGCAGCCTACAGGAGACAAATCCCATTTCGGCTCTTTGCTTTGGATTGCAAATCAGGGGGACTTGTCAAGAATCTAACAGGTCACAAGACCTGCCTAGTGAGCTGAGTCTGGCTTAGTAGGTTACCCACTGGTTGCGCCAGATGTGAAGATAAAATAGCATATCTTAAAGATTAATAAAATATATGTATGACACACCTCAAGCTTGCTGCTGCCGAGTAGGAATGCATTATTGGCACTGGAATCCTTTTAAAATATATATACGGAGGGGATGCAGGAAGTCTCTCCTCTTTTTATGGCAGATGCCTGCCTGCTGTGATTCTGCAATTTAAAAGTTCCCAAGAAGCCTCTTCAGCAAGTGAGATTCAGTAGGCAGATTTATCACAGTTCTTCTGGCTTCCATCCCCCATCATCTTTTCTTTATTATTCAATTAAAACACTTTATATAAGGACATTATTTGGTAGTTGGAGCGGGTGGGTGGGGGAATGCGGTCATAGATGTTTCACTACCATCTGATCTCCTTATAAATAAAGCATGATAAACTATTGTTTACAAGCCTCATTAATTATAGCAAAAGTCAAGCAGATATTAGGAAGCTGCAATATTAAAAGAGATAAATACGTAATACATATACGATCATTGTGATTAAAAATGTAATAATGCCAAGATGCTTTTTGCCACGAGATGACAATTTTATGCAAATAGCCAAACTTGATGACTGCGTAGACAAAAAAGGGGTGGCAGTTGTGGGTCAGATCTATTAGAAACTGTCTACTTACGTTTAGAGCTAAAGGCCTTTTTGGTTGCAGTGTTCTAATTTCTAACTACATTTGCAATGCAGAATGCTGAGTTTTGATAATCACTCTGGGCAAATGAAGACTAGAACATTCAGTGGCTTGCACTGAGATTTTGTGGAGGCTTGGATCCCACAGAAAATCTCTGTTGACTGAAGGGATAACCATCACTAGAGAAAGACTTCCTTCTCTCCTCCCAGAATTGCCAACTTCCAGATGGTTGCTAAAGAGCTCCTGGAATTACAATTGATTTTCAGGCTACAGAGGTCATTTCCCCTGGAGGCAACGGAGGTTAAACTCTATGACATTATACCCAGTTGAGGTTGCTCCATTATCACTCTGGGATTGGTGGCCCATTTTTGAACATATCGTGTTATTTTCTGAGTTATCCCAATTTCGGCCTTGCTGCTCTCCCAGCTGGTCTCCCAGCTATATTCTGTGATGAGTTATGCCTGTTAGTGTGGTGTAGTGGTTAAAGTGCTAGATTAGGATCTGATAAACCCAGGTTCAAATCTTCACTCTGACATGGAAACATGCTGGAGGAACTTGGGCCAGTCATGCTCAGCCTAACCCACCTCACAAGGCTGACGGGACAATAAAATGGAGAAGAGAAGAATGATGTAAGCTGCTTTGGGCCTCATCCTGTTAGAGTGAAAGGCAAGATAAAAAAAAATCACTAAAACAGATGGATAGGCATGCTGATTCTTTCACTACAAAGGTCAATATTTTGGTTTTAACCTTCATGTACATCTGCAGCCTGGCTGACGAGCCCCCCTCCCCCTCGTAGAGCTTTGTGCTCAGCCAATTCAAACTGGCAGGTGATCCTTGGCCTCAGAGACATACATCTACCTTCAACCAGTGCCAGGACTTTTCAGGTCCAGCATCAACCTGGTGGAATGAGCTCCTAGAAGAGTTGTTGTCAATGGTGTTTCATCAGACTGGAGGGAGGTGAGTAGCAGGGTACCTCAGGGCTCGGTGCTCAGTCCGGTACTTTTTAACATATTTATTAATGATCTTCTGAGGGGGTGGACTACTCATTAAGTTTGCAGATGACACTAAATTGGGAGGACTGGCAAATACTCCAGAAGATAGAGACAGAGTTCAATGAGATCTGAACACAATGGAAAAATAGGCAAATGAGAACAGGATGCAATTTAATAAAGGTAAGTGTAAAGTTCTGCATCTGGGTCAGAAAAATGAAAAGCATGCCTACTGGATGGGGGATATGCTTCTAGGTGACACTGTGTGTGAATAAGTCCTTCGGGTACTTGTGGATTGTAAGCTAAACATGAGCAGGCAGTGTGATGCAGCGGTAAAAAAGGCAAATGCCATTTTGGGCTGCATCAACAGGGGCATCACATCAAAATCACAAGATGTCATAGTCCCATTGTATACGGCACTGGTCAGACCACACCTGGAGTACTGTGTGCAGTTCTGGAGGCCTCACTTCAAGAAGGACGTGGATAAAATTGAAAGGGCACAGAGGAGAGCGACGAGGACGATCTGGGGCCAAGGGATCAAGCCCTATGAAGATAGGTTGAGGGACTTGGGATTGTTCAGCCTGGAGAAAAGGAGGTTGAGAGGGGACATCATAGCCCTCTTTAAGTATTTATTTATTTATATTTATATCGCCCTCCCCCGAAGGCTCAGGGCGGTTTACAGGGAACAGGAAACAGATACAGATAACATGAGGTGACACATGTGGCAACAGTAATAACAGTACAACAACAATAACCTCAACATGATAACAATAATAATATGATAGAACTGCAAGGAGCCTCAGCTCAACTCTTACTGGGACCCAGTGCGTTAGGCAGATTAGTGGCGGGGGGGGGGGGCTGAGTGCCAATTGGAAGCGATGGTCCAGGTCAACCTCCACCAAATGCCTGGAGGAGGAGCTCCCTTTTGCAGGCCCTGCAAAACTGTTTGGGTACCGTCAGGGCCCTAATCTCCTCTGGGAGCTTGAAAGGTTGTCACATAGACCGTTTATGCACTGGGAACTTCACTACCCCAGCTCTCATGCAGGAGTACAAATTGGGGGCAGATGAGGTGCACTGGGTCAAATGCTCCCCCATGTGCGTGCAGGAAGAGGTAGGGCAACCTGCCATGACTAAAACTCCAGAGTGCAGCCCGGCATGAAACCTCCAGTGCATAAATGGTCTTAGAGGAGGGCAGGGTGCTGTTTCCGTTGGCTGCAGAGGAAAGGACGTGCAGTAATGGGTTTAAACTACAAGTACAACGATATAGGCTAGATATCAGGAAAAAATTTTTCACAGTCAGAGTAGTTCAGCAGTGGAATAGGCAGCCTAAGGAGGTGGCGAGTTCCCCCTCACTGGCAGTCTTCAAGCAAAGGTTGGATACACAGTTTTCTTGGATGCTTTAGGATGCTTTGGGCTGAACCTGCGTTGAGCAGGGGGTTGGACTAGTTGGCCTGTGTGGCCCCTTATAACTCTATGATTCAAAGAACTGCAGGCCCCTCAGGAGCTTTCACAGTTCTGGAGGACTGGCAAAATGGAGCTCTTCCACCAGGCATTGGGTTGGGGCCAATGAATTACAGAATCACATCAAGCATCAACACTCCTACAAAAGCCAATAAGACCCCTCCCCTTGGAATAAAAGTAATATCTGCAAGGAATTTTATATCAGTGGTTATGGAATCCTGTGCACCTTATATTTATAATTGTTTTAACTGTTTAATGTTTTAATTATAATTTGTATAGGTTGTAAACCACCCTGACCAAGTAACCAGGAGGAGCAGTCATATAAATCCACATATAATTAAATATTTTTAATTTTTTAAAACAATTATTTAAAACTTCTTGTTGTTGTTAGGTGCGAAGTCTTGTCCGACCCATCGCGACTCCATGGACAATGATCTTCCAGGCCTTCCTGTCCTCTACCATTCCCCGGAGTCCATTTAAGTTTGCACCTACTGCTTCAGTGACTCCATCCAGCCACCTCATTCTCTGTCGTCCCCTTCTTCTTTTGCCCTCGATCGCTCCCAGCATTAGGCTCTTCTCCAGGGAGTCCTTCCTTCTCATGAGGTGGCCAAAGTATTTGAGTTTCATCTTCAGGATCTGGCCTTCTAAGGAGCAGGCAGGGCTGATTTCCTCTAGGACTGACCGGTTTGTTCGCCTTGCAGTCCAAGGAACTCGCAAGAGTCTTCTCCAGCACCAGAGTTCAAAAGCCTCAATTATTTGACGCTCGACCTTCCTTATGGTCCCACTTTCACAGCCATACATTAAAACTTCTAGACCTCCCCTATTGATACAGCCATCTCGGGACAGTTTATAATAGCAGTTGAAATCATTAAAACAATCAAAATAGAGCAAACAATCTGCCAAACAGTTGGTGATATCCTCAATTATTTTTCTAATTGAGGAAGGCAATGAGCTAATGGGTTTCAACAGCGGAGGCCCTTTATTGTTCGTATATTTATTTGTCTGAACTAAATATAGTTTCATGGTAACAGCCAGCCTAGTGACTTGTTTTGTTAGGATATTTGGTTTGGATCAGGGTCCTGCTAGTGGGCTCAGATGGAATCTTTTCGTGGCTCTTGTCAGCCCTGAACTCATACCCAGAACGGGGCTAATGGGTCTTACACAATTTGAGACTCATCACTTCCCACTCACCATGCTTAAGAGTATTTATTTCTTGTTTTAGTGTTGATTTGTTGATTTGAAAGTTCTCCTATCCTGCTGAGGACGATGACTTTTAAAAATGCAATGAACCTCTATTATATAATGCAGTCAGAGAGTTAAAAAAAATTTTTTTCATGAACATTAAAGCGACAACTTCTTCCCTTTATAAATTAGCCCCCTTGAACAATCCTGTTTTTCATATTCTGTAGAACAATAGAAACATGGTGACTTTATCAGGTAGGCTGTTCTATCAGGTGGGCAGGAAAGGTTCCAATTTGGGCAGCTGTTGATCATTCTCCACCAGGTTTATGGTTGAGGCCAGTTTGGGCAAATAAACATGCAAATAACAGCTGCAATCCAACAGCTCTTTTGCCTACCCTAATGAGAAGAACCATGAGGATATCACCAATTGTCTGTTTGATGGCTTTAACTATTCATTTCAATTGTTTTAATTATTTTAATTGTTTTTGTGTTTTAACAATGTTGTAAGCCGCCCTGAGATGGCAGTGCTGATAGGGACGGTCTAGAAATTTACCAATAAACAAGCAAACAAATAATCTATATTTGTGTACTAACATTTTGTGCCAGTAATATATATTTTGAAGAAGAAAAAGAGTTGGTTCTTATATGCCGCTTTTCTCTACCCGAAGGAGGCTCAAAGCAGCTTACACTCACCTTCCCTTTCCTCTCCCCACAACAGACACCCTGTGAGGTAGGTGAGGCTGAGAGAGCGCTGATATCACTGCTCAGTCAGAACAGGGAGTGCAGAATCGAACCTGGCATGCCAGATTAGAAGTCCACACTCCTAACCACTACACCAAGCTGGCTCTTTTGCTGTGTATAGCTGCCATGAAATAATTCCTGTCACATTAGCATGCTGGAAGTTTATTAATAGCAGCAAAGGGTCACAGCAAGAAGACATCTGGACATCTGAATCTGAACATATAAATAAAACAATAAGAGGGTGCTGGGGGGAGCTGGAACTCATCACCTAACCAACAAGCAGGTAGGCTTTCCCAGCTATCCCATCCCTGATTGCCCATCTGTCCAATGAAGAGCCAATCAGGAGGGATATCCTACTCATCCAACTTCTTCCATATGGAAGGTCAGCCCAGTGAATGGGGGCTGAGAGGGAGGGCAGAGGGCCTGGGACTGTGGCTCATGGAGGGAGGTAGCCACTGCCACTGCTTGCCCCCATCCTGAGCAGCCCTGGCTGGGGCCTCATCAGGCCTCATCAGTGTTGCTGGTGGGGAGAGGGTATGCCAGTCCCTGCCAGCAATCTGCCACAGTGAGCAGCTCTGGCTGTGTCCTTGCCAGTTGTCAGCAAGCAGGGAGGATTAGAGTCCCCACCAGCGATTCCCCCCACCCCAAACTGGCTTGCCGAGGACTGCAGAGGCCTCTGTGGGCCTTTTTGGGGTTGCGAGGAGAGGAGCAGAGACCTCCCAACACTTCCCCCCACAGCCCTGGCCAGGCCTCTGCAGGCTTTTTTGTGGCAGCAGGGGGAAGAGTGGAGCCTCTGCCAGTGCTTCCCACCACCCTGAAAAGGACCACCAAGACCCCTCCAGGCCTCAGCTTGTGTGCTCAGGGCGATGAGAGGGGGAGCCTAGTGCCCATTGTATTTCTAGATACAACGGGCTTTATTGCTAGTTAGATTATATTTTGGGTATCTCTTCTACTTACAGGAATAGATACAGAAACAGAGAGGTAACAGTTGCTTTTAACAGAAGTCACGTGTCCTCTATAACATGTAGTTCCAGTTTATGAGCCTTATAACTGAGATTGTCTTATAGCATATTAATAAAAGAAATAACCCAGGTTGCAAGAAATTATGCTATTAGTTCAAGAAAATGGTTTATGAAAATGACAGGAATGATCTTAATCCTGTAAATGTTCACGGTAGGATTATTTTAAAAATTCAGCTTGTTGGACTGTGATGGTTTTTTGTCACAGGCACACATTAAGATTTGGGCTGTTAACAAAAGAACAGCGTCCATGGAACAAGCATGGAATAGCACCAGGTACTTTTTTTTTAATATGGAGATGAGAATTTTCCTTGTTCACCAGCTTTTCCTCAAATGTAGGGCAATAAATTTTAAGTTTTACGATACTGAATAGCCTATAAAATATTATTGATGAAAGAAGTATATTTTTAAATAGCTCATAAAAAATAATTATATCAAAGTATTTAAAGGGGCAAAGTATTTAAAAGCCAGCTTTAAAAATGGAGCCCTTTCAGAAGGAAAAGTGAGTCAACTACTTTAAAGAATCTTTAGCTCCTTCAAAATGGAGGTGTTTTCAAAGGCCATGAAGTTAAAACAACTTATGTTGTTTAAAAAGTCTAAACTATGCTTCTTAACTGAATTGCTTCATCTTTGCTTACAAAGAATGAAGAATAAACAAGTGGGTTTAATCAAGAGCCAAGCTATCTTTGGACAGTATTTATTAATTACATTCATTCCTCAATAATTTCTTAACAAAAAAAGAAATCCTGTGACAATATACAAGTAAATCAGCATTCCCAAAAATGTTAATGTATTGATTTAAAAGAAATGGCATGCCATCTTGGTGAAGTGGTTAAAAGCAGCAGTTTCTAATCTGGAGACCCAATTTGATCCCCGGCTTCTTCATATGCAGCCAGCTGGGTGAGCTTAGACTAGTGGTGTGATCATACAGAATATGTTTGGGAAGCATAGTTGTCTACATGTTCACCTGGGGCCCCTCCCTTTGGGTAATGAAAAATGGGGTATAAAACCCAACTCTTCTTTTTAAAAAGTTATCACCACACCACTGTAAATACAAATAACTGAGATTGGTCTCAGCCATACCATTTTAGCCAAATATTTTTTTTTTTTAAAAAAGGATTTATTGACAGTATCTAAAGATTACTGTCTTAACATAAATGATGGATTTCCTTATCTCCCTTATGGCTGTGTGACTCGGTATGCATTGATTGCCTAAATTCTTCGCACTTCCTCATGGAAAGTTCCCCCCCCCACACACATTTTCCTATTATTCACCACTTCTTATTGTTTAAATTGATTCTGGTCAGGAAAGAGAGGTCTTTGGGCTGCATTGATTTTGTTATTTCTGTGTTTAAAGAATATACAGTCAGCCTGAAGTGGTTTTTGTTAAGCAGATGAAACACAGGCAAACTATCCAGGTTGGAAATAATTGGCATGTATACATTTTTGCACCGCCTTATGGGAGTTATAATTATAGTAGTTATTGGAAGAATTGCATGATTCCGCATATTGCAACTGCCTGTAATATAGGAAACAAAGTAGATGCAAAACTCCTTGACATATCATCTTATTTGTATATCAAACAAAAAGCATGGAAGGGATGTGATGAGGGGCTTGACTTGCATCTTAAGGCATGGCTCAGTCATGGCAAGTTTAAATTATATTTGTGTCAAATGTCACAGATGCCTTAGCAGAGTCTCATAAACGTCCCCTCGTAAATAGGGAATGCACAAATTTATGAGTTAACCTGGAGAAAAATCCCTGTTTTCTTTATTAGAAATGTAATGTGTAGAAAAGGGCACTACTAGTGCCTCATAGCACAGAAAGTCTACAACAGGGGTAGTCAAACTGCGGCCCTCCAGATGAGCGAATGCTGGCAGGGGCTCCTGGGAATTGTAGTCCATGGACATCTGGAGGGCCGCAGTTTGACTACCCCTGGTCTACAACATCCCTGAGTAAATAATATCCCATTGAATTTCTGTTAAAGATAAGAGAATTTTTTTCACTGAGACAATTGGCAGGCTTACATCCATCCACACTTGCTGGAGGAAACAAGAATCCCATCTTGCTCCATCTTATAAGGTAAGAATTCCCAACCAGAATCCCTGCTGGCCTTTCTCCTATATCCTGCCTTAATGGATTCAGCCACAAGCTATTCCCAGCATTGCTATGAAAACAAGGAACCAGCTGCTTCTGTTGACCTGGGGTGGCATAATCGTGTGATTTCTGCAGCTGGAAAAGGGGGTGGAGCCTGGACCCCCCACAGCTCCACAGGCATGGCTGGGAGGTGTGGCCAGGTGATATCACTTCCCACACAGTTCTGGGGTTCCTCGAAGGCTGAAAAATATTCAAGGTCAAAAGGTTGAAAAAGGCTGGACTAAGTTACCTGTGCCACCTCTACAATCCTAATTCCTTGGCCCTGGCACAAGACTTGAAGCAAACGCTGGCAGGGGCTCATGGGAAATGTAGTCCATGTACATCTGGAGGACCACAGGTTGACTACCCCTGGTTTAAGGCATATGCACTTTCTCAGGAGGGGCCAAGTGTGTGTGTGTGGGGGGGTGGTTCTACTATAAGTTTTTACATCTTTAATTTTTGGAATTGTAAACTGCCTTGATCCACAAGGGAAGGTGGGGTAGAACCATTTCAATCAATCAGCCAGTCTTACAGGGACTGCTTAACTGACTATACTCCTCAAAGAGCACTTTGCTCTGCCAACATGAACTGGCTGGTGATCCCCGGCCCTAAACAAGTATGTCTGACCACAGCCAGGGCTTTTTCGGACCTTTTTGGACCTGGCTCCTACCTGATGCAATGAGCTCCTGGAAGAGCTGCAGGCCCTACAGGAACTGTTCCATTTCCAAAGGGCCTGAAAAATGGAGCTCTTCCTCTAGGCCAGGGGTAGTCAAACTGCGGCCCTCCAGATGTCCAAACTGCGGCCCTCCAGATGTCCAGCGAATGCTGGCAGGGGCTTCTGGAAATTGTAGTCCATGGACATCTGGAGGGCCGCAGTTTGACTACCCCTGCTCTAGGCTTTTGGTTGGGGCTAGTAAACAACTGATTTCAACTGAATGGGCCTCCCTAAAAATAACCCACCCTCTGAGTGGGATGAGGGGAGACAAACACTAAGATCTTTGACCAATGCAGATATGGATTAATTTTCACTTTAAAAAAAATTGTTTTATATTATTTATTAAATGATTTTAACTGCCCTGAGTCGGTAATACCAAGAGGGGTGGTCCTGAATTTTAATTATAAATAAATAGAGTTATACTAATATTGCCTGAATAAAAAAGTTAAAGGTAACGGTATCCCCTGTGCAAGCACCAGGTCACGTCTGACCCTTGGGGTGACGCCCTCTGGCGTTTTCATGGCAGACTCAATACGGGGTGGTTTGCCAGTGCCTTCCCCAGTCATTACCGTTTACCCCCCAGCAAGCTGGGTACTCATTTTACCGACCTCGGAAGGATGGAAGGCTGAGTCAACCTTGTGCCAGCTGCTGGGATCGAACTCCCAGCCTCATGGTCAGAGCTTCAGACAGCATGTAAGCTGCCTTATCACTTTGCGCCCCAAGAGGTCCAAGTATTTATTTTATTAGGGGTGGTGTATTAATTGTCCTAACTGATCTGGCCATATTGAGCCATACTTATTGTAAACTCTAGACACGATTACATTAACACACTTTATATGGGGATTCTGTTGAAAACAAGTCAGAAGAGCCAGAAAAATCCAGGTGCGCATTTGCTTTCAGCAGTTGGTTGCCATGCTTGTATTGCATCAGTAAAAAGCATCTATGCTGGCTGGGTGTTTGTCTCTGGATTCAATTCAAGGAATTCGTATTTACCTTAAGTTTTCATAGAGTACTTTTTCTGTTGTATAATCAAGCAACGTTAGATTGCTGTATATTGAAAGCTTTATTAAATAGCAATCTATTTTAAAAATTGGATCAATATTTTAAATCTTTATTATATGCACCTGAGTTTATTATGTGGTTGATTCTGCAAGGACTGAGCAGTAATATCAGGGCTCTTTCAGTGTCACCTACCAGGGTGTTTGTTGTGGGGAAAGGAAAGGAAAGGTGATTGTAAGCTGTTTTGAGACTCCTTCCGGTAGAGAAAAGCAACTTATAAGAACCAGCTCCTCCTCCTTCAGCTCCTGTTGTCCCAGCTGATCCTCCCAAGTATACATGCTGTAGCATGAAACCTCCCTGCCACGCACAGATTCTGGGGACAGCTTCTGTTGAATAGTGGTTTAAACCTCCTGGTAGCAGAAATGCTTCCAGTTAGGTCTGTAGGATGTGGGGCGATATCTCCCTGCCTCACATAAATCCTGCAGACAGATTTTGCTGTCAGGGAGTTTAAACTGACTGGGAGCAGAAGCTCTCCTAGACCGTTTATGCACTGGAGGTTTCATGCCAGCCTGCAGGCTGGAGTTTTAGTCATGGCAGGTTGCCCCACCTCTTCCTGCACCCATACGGGAGAGCATTTGGCCCAGTGCACCTCATCCGCCCCCGATTTGTGCTCCTGCGTGGAAGCTGGGGCAGTGAAGTTCCCAGTGCATAAACGGTCCTAGTTGGGTTTGCCTGGAACTGGGAGAAATCTCCCTGCCTCATGCAGATCCTGGGGACAACTTCTGAAGCATGGTTGAAACCCCACAACAGAAGAAGTCAAGCCAGCCCAGGGTCAGGATGTCTTTTAATTATTTTTTTCTGGGGTCTATTGGACCTGAGAAATGTTGGTGTTTTCAAAAAAAATCTGGATCCAAGTACCATACTGATCCAGGAAAGTTTGGAAATAATGAATTTTGGGGGATCCAATAGACCCAAACAACAACAACAACAACAGATTTGTTTTTTCACGTTCCCCTATATTCCTGGCTGGATCTCTGACAAACTGTACTGATATGCTGTAGTGTTCCTGTATGTTAAGAACATCGTGTTTTCACATGCATGTATCAGAGCTTTATGAGCAATTTATGACCTTACAACTTAGAAACTGAGCCCTTGTCCTTGATCTTATTAACTGTAAGAAAGCAAAGCTGTATGGGACCCTCAAAGTTAATAGTCAGCCCTCAGGTGTTAACGAAGGTCAAGACGCATGTGAGATGGGAGAAAATTAAATGCATCTTGAGTTAGCTATACAATGTTTTTCTGAGGGCATTTCATTATCCTTATATTTTTCCCTGTCTCAAATTAATGTGCTTAAATCATGAGCTAACCAGATATCTTTCTTTCTTTCTTTCTTTCTTTCTTTCTTTCTTTCTTTCTTTCTTTCTTTCTTTCTTTCTTTCTTTCTTTCTTTCTTTCTTTCTTTCTTTCTTTAAAAGGTTTGGATTGTTAAAAATGTTAGGATTATTAGATTTGTTAAATTGTTAGGATTGTTAGGACTGTTGTTGTAATCTTAAGAAGTGTTAGCAGATTTAAACTGTAAACAACTGTGAACAACTGTTAAACTTGATACAATTGTTATAACTGTTACATTCTGTCCAGCTGTTCCAACTGTAAATTTTAAGTTTCTGTGTTGAACAGTAAATCCTTAATACTATTTCGCTCCATTATATATTTGGGAAACAGCCTCCTGGGAGGAGACTGTCCAGGGCCCTGTCCATCCAGATCCATCCTGATTGGCCCTCCCCCTCCAGCTCCCACCCTCCCTCCTTGCCAGCTAGAAGCCTTGTGGCTGCGGCCTCCATTGTTGCCCACAAGGAGTGAGGCAGAGACAGGGCTTTGCAGCCCGCAAGTACGCTCTGCTGGGAGGGAGCCCATTTTTTAAAAAAAGGGCTTTGATACTAATTTTTAAATAAAAAATTATATTCCTAAAAGTCAATTTTCCAAACATCTTAAAACAACCCTAAAGAGTGTAGTTAGTAGCTGCTGGAAACTTCCAGAGTTCTATGAAAGTAACTACAATGACAGATGTTGAACAGATATTTGGCTTACAACACTTTTGGCACTGACAGTGGGTTACTTCCCACCCCCAACAGATGCTTAATTATTTTGAAAGTTTTCACTTTTCGATAGCAGAGTCATGGATTGTTGTCATTATGGCTTATGGCTCTTAGCTATAACTCTTGAACAAAGAAGTTCTCGTTTTTAATTTTTTTTAAACAAATGTGATTAGCTGAAGGAGGCTGAGAAGAATTTCCTGCTGTTGCTTAGCAACTATGACATGTGATAGTCCCCCTGGCAGAGTGAACACAGAGAGACTGCAAGGAACTCAACATTCCCCCTGAGGGGAACAGGCCCCACTTGGAACCACTGGCTCAATGAATAGGTCACCAATGACTCCTCTGGTTCAACTTCAATGAAATACTATGTCTGAGGCAGTAATACTCTGTATTCTTGGTGCCTGGGGGGCAACAGTGGGAGGGCTTCTGGAGTTCTTGCTCTGTGGATAGATCTCCTGATGGTTAGCAGAACTTTAGTCACTGTGTTAATCTACACAGACTGTTTCCACACTAGTGATATCATTTCAATTTGCATTTTAAAGGGCCATCATTTCAATCCATTTCCATGTTAAAAACTGCCCTTCCAGGCACAGACCCAAATTGCCCTCTCACTTACCCATGTTTAGGAAATTCTCAGTCACAGCAATTTCATCTATCAAGGTCGAATCTAATTCGGGGCTGCCCAATGGAGAAATGCTTGCATTCAGGTTTTTGCCTGTGGTTGTCATTTTGTGTCATTTGTGCATTTAAAAGCGGGTGATAACATTACAATGCTGTTTCTAAGTATTAAAAAGCAGTCCTGCATGTTAAAGTGCAGCAGCATTGTGATGTGATAACCTAGGGATTTTTTTTTTAATTATGCCCAATATCCTGGAGGGGGGAAGCAATTGAAGGCACAGAATGGTGGAATGAAGGGGCACAACAGAAAGAAAGAAAGAAAGAAAGAAAGAAAGAAAGAAAGAAAGAAAGAAAGAAAGAAAGAAAGAAAGAAAGAAAGAAAGAAAGAAAGAAAGAAAGAAAGAAAGAAAGAAAGAAAGAAAGAAAGAAAGAGGAGCAAAGTGTCAATGCAGAAAACATATGGTGAATTTCAGTCTGGAAAATGAAGGGAGGAAAGCCCAAATGTGGAAAGCAAAGTGTCAGTTCTCAGCATCCCATCAAAATCAGATTGAGGCTAAAACAAAGTACGTCTCAAATGCAGAAATGGCCACAGAGTGTTGGGCTGGATCGATTATTGTCCAGATCCAAGATGCCTTCTTGTATATTCTTATTACTTCCTTTCGTATAAAGGTAAAGGTAAAGGTGTCCCCTGTGCAATCATTGGGTCATGTCTGACCCTTGGAGTGTCGCCCTCCAGCGTTTTCATGGCAGACTCAATACGGGGTGGTTTGCCAGTGCCTTCCCCAGTCATTACCGTTTACCCCCCAGCAAGCTGGGTACTCATTTTACCGACCTCGGAAGTATGGAAGGCTGAGTCAACCTTAAGCTGGCTGCTGGGATCGAACTCCCAGCCTCATGGGCAGAGCTTTCAGACTGCATGTCTGCTGCCTTACCACTCTGCGCCACAAGAGGCTCTTACTCCTTTCGTATAGCCCAAAATAAATATTTATATGCCAAGACATATTTAATCACATTTATGTGCCTTTAAAACCATCAGCCTGATGAATAAACTGTTTGCAGTACTATCCTATGCAGAGCTATGCCCTTCTAAGCCCACTTAAGTCAATAGGTTTACAAGGGAGTAACTTGTAACTCTTCTTAGGATGCCACAGTTGAAGTGCTTAAATGTAAACTGTAAAAGTGGCCACTAGGAATGTGTAGATTTTTGTTTGTTTTGCTGTTTGTTCTAATTCTTGTTCATGGTCAGGGAGCCCATTTCCCCTGTACTTACTTTATTTCAGAAATGTATGGCTTTGGTGCATTTGTTTTATGGTTTATTCCAATTTTGTATTGTTTTTACACTATTTATGTACTGTAGGGATGTGTACCAGGGGAAAATTAGTACTTTTTGAATTCAAGTTTTCCTGATTTGATATAACTTGAATCAACCAAATCACTGTTTTTGTATAAGAAGAAGAGTTGGTTCTTATATGCCACTTTTCCCTACCCGAAGGAGGCTCAAAGCGGCTTACAGTCGCCTTCCCTTTCCTCTCCCCACAACAGACACCCTGTGAGGTGGGTGAGGCTGAGAGAGCCCTGATATCACTGCTCGGTCAGAACAGCTTTATCAGTGCTGTGGCCAGCCCAAGGTCACCCAGCTGTATGTGGGGAGTGCAGAATCGAACCCGGCATGCCAGGTTAGAAGTCCGTACACTACACCAAACTGGCGTAGTTCCCCTAGAGAAAATGGATGGTTTGAATGGTGCATTCTTTGGTACTGTACTTGGAGATGTCATTCTCTAGGTGTGACTTGTGGATCCCTTAGAATTACAGATATATCAGACGGTGGCCTGTGTTAATCTACTTTACTGTCAGGTAGTTCCAATTTTGATTTTAGGCTTTGATTTCTTTTTTCAGGTTATGGGGGGAGGTATCTAAATGGGGGGAGACGCAGGCAATTTTTTAGATGACATTGTCATTAGGGTTCATTGGCCCCAATCAAACAACTGATGGAAGAGCTTTGTTTTGTAAGCCCTATAGAACTCAGTCAACTCCAGCAGGGCCCCCAGTTTTTTCATTCCACCAGGTTGTGGGGCAGGACTGAAAATGCTGTGGCCTTGGTTGAGGATAGACCTTCCTCTCTTGGGCCAGGGATCGCCAGTCTGTTGGCATT
Organism: Paroedura picta; assembly: GCF_049243985.1. Lineage (NCBI taxonomy): Eukaryota > Metazoa > Chordata > Lepidosauria > Squamata > Gekkonidae > Paroedura > Paroedura picta. Next base: position 150,557,652 of record NC_135371.1, read on the forward strand.
GGCAGAGCATAAAGCTCTTCAGGGGATATAGTCAGTCAAATGCTCCCTTGGATACTCTGGGCCCAGACTGCGTATGGCTTCAAAGGTTAAAAACAAGACCCTGAACCAGATTTGGAATTCAATGAGAAGCCACCTTGACATGTCAGTTCTGTGCCCAGCCTGTAGCTGGCTCCAGCAGGGTCAGCAGAGGTGGACCCAGGGCTGACATATTAGTTCCACACACCCCATCCCAGCCTGCTGTTGGCTTCAGCAGTCGTTTGTCAAAAGCTGCAAAGAGAAGACACTCCACAGCCTCACATGGGTCTGTTGGGAGACATTTAAAGACTTTGCCTCAGGATCAGCTGTTTGGTGCAGCCTTTCTCAGTCAGCTGAATCAAGCCAAATCACGTCAGGCTTCTCTGATTTGACCCGTTAGAATGTATGAGGATTGTGATCTCACTCAGATAAGCCCCAAAAGTTTTCAAATCAGCATTGGTGCAAGTATTTTTGAGCTTATCCAAGGGGACTCACCCATCCCTAATGCAGTGCACACCATATATATATCAATTATACATACTACTACAAAACATACTACCTAAAAAGCAGAGACATCACCCTGCCAACAAAAGTGCGTTTAGTCAAGGCTATTGTCTTCCCAGTTGCGATGTATGGCTGTGAAAGTTGGACCATAAGGAAGGCCGAGCGTCAAAGAATTGAGGCTTTTGAACTCTGGTGCTGGAGAAGACTCTTGCGAGTCCCTTGGACTGCAAGGCGAACAAACCGGTCAGTCCTAGAGGAGATCAGCCCTGCCTGCTCCTTAGAAGGCCAGATCCTGAAGATGAAACTCAAATACTTTGGCCACCTCATGAGAAGGAAGGACTCCCTGGAGAAGAGCCTAATGCTGGGAGCGATCGAGGGCAAAAGAAGAAGGGGATGACAGAGAATGAGGAGGCTGGATGGAGTCACTGAAGCAGTAGGTGCGAACTTAAATGGACTCCGGGGAATGGTAGAGGACAGGAAGGCCTGGAGGATCATTGTCCATGGGGTTGTGATGGGTCGGACACGACTTCGCACTTAACAACAACAACTACTACTACAAAACAAGGTATCTGTTTTGTACTACTCCTACTGAGTTTCATTAATATTGCAGACCAAAAAGTTCACTGCAGTGTCATCTCAAGTGTGGTGAAATCATAAAAGGAACTTGAACTGTCTAACTGAATGCTAGTTGTCACATAACTGGGGAGATGGTTCTCCAGCACTACTCCAATTCAGTGAACCTCACAGGGATCTATCAGCTTATCTTGAAACCAATCCTTGTGCTACCAGGTTTAGGATGTGGTTTCCAGTGAAGCTTGAATGCCTATGCCCCAGAAGAAATTAACTACTGTGCCCCACTATCCAACAGCTGTACCATTTTCTGGATGGCTTGCAATAACATTGTGATACTAATCCCCCCCCCCCCGGATGGGTAAGAGGTTACTTCTAATAGGTGTATGTCATTACAGGCAGTTGTGCATTCTAAGCATTTGTGCACTTAATTAAACTGCTGACATGGTGTCGATGTACTCTGAAATACAACCATCCGCAAATTACTCCAGTCGAGAGTCTGCACATGCATTCTCTTCCCAAAGATTTAGAAACAGAATCAGGACATTGCCCCTCGGAAGCAGGTAGGACAAATGCTGGATGACGTATGTTTGCACAGCATGTTTGAAAGCTGGACACCACAGAGCTGCAGTTGAATTCTTAGCCATTCATGAAGCAAAGAAAACGATTGTCTGAAAGAGTGGATGAATTAATGGTTACCAACTAATGATCATTCACCATAGCAAGGTGCTGAAATGTCAGTTTCTGAGAAATATGTCTAGTTAAAAATAAGAATACCCAAAAAAGTCATGGCTTACAATCAAAATAAGAATACAGGAAGCAGCTGAATAGCTTTGCTAAAATATTGTGATTTGCAAGCTAGCTGGCCATCAAATGGTAAGAACAGTTCAGCTGGCTTTTGCTCCTTTTTATTTTTCACAGTTTGTTTTTAAGTCCTGTTGAAAATATTATTTAAAAAATTCTTCATTCGTGTGTGTGTTCGTTGCTAATCATTCAAATAGGCCTGGGATGAAAGCAAGAATGAGTGTACTGGCTACTGGTAGCACATTGACTCCTTGGAGCAGAATGATTCCTTTACATATTTTCCAGAAGGAACAGAGAGTTCAAGGGCTGAGAGTCTGCAAGATGCCTAAATATTGATTGCTTTCTCCATACCTCCTCAGTTTCCCAAAGGAGCCTCTCCTGCATAAAATGGTAAAGAAGTTAAGAAAGAAAAGAGAAATGAACAAAGAGCAATTGTTTTCCCTACTTTTCTTGAAAGAGTTCAGAATTCAGAGATGGTGAGTCATCTGGCGAGTTTGATGACAGAACTAGAGTTGCCAGACCCCCTGGTGGAGGCAGGAGTTCCTTGCTGCCAGGACTCTCCCCCCCCCCCCCACTGATCAGCAGACCAGCAGCAGGGGCGGGTTACCAGTAGAAAGAAGGCCTAGGCTACATTGCTGATGTTGTACATTTTCTGGATGACACACCTGTATTTGGGAAAAAACTTTGTGGTAGAAGCCAGTTTTACCATAGAGCTTTTGCCAAATTACCAGAGAGTTATCTGGAAGTCACTGGTGTGATAACATCATTTCCTGTGTAATGCCAGTGAGGAAACTTGGGCTTGTCACTTTCTTCCCCCTCTGGTTGCCGAGGAAAGACCTGGCAATCTTAAACAGAGCAGCGTTTTGAATCTGTGTGTTTACAGTTTATGCCTCATACCTTTGTTTGCTATATAGCACTAGCTCTAGTTTATCTCCATAGCCTCTTTTAGACACGCAAACTCCATTCATTTGCTTCTGCTCCTCAAAAAACAACAACACCAAAAAAAAACAAAACAGATAAAGCTATTTGAGAAGACTCTAATTGCTACATCTATGTGCAGCATTATTGGCTATGCAGATTTTAGAGCCTCTGACCCACAGTTAATCTAATTTGTATTAAACTGTGTAATTTATTTTTCTAATAAATATAATTTACATTAATTCGATACTTGGCATTTTATAATCTTACCTACCTTTTGGAAAGTGTAGTTTAATTAATCCTTCCTTCATAATTCTTCTCATTCATCCTGCCCTATTTGTCACCTCCATGGCTTAGGGTATAATTGTCATAATTATTTACACCTTTAATTAGTTTTGATTCACAAGCCCGCACTGCTTCTCTGTTCTTTGTGGGATGGATTATTTTAGTATAGGTGGATACTGTGGTGCCTCACAAGTAATATCAATGGCATTCTTCCTGATCCCTGTGGACTCGGTCCTTGGCAGTAATAACCCTTGACACCTGATAAGTGGGATTGATGTAGGGTTGTCAGCTCCGGGTTGAAAAATGCCTGGAGATTTGGGAATGGAGTCTGACAAGGTACTTCAGTGGGTTCCATTGCCTTAGAGTCCATCTTCAAAAGCAGCCATTTTCTCCAGGTGAACAGATGTCTTTTGTCTGAAGATCAGTTGTAATTCCAGGACAACTCTGACCACCACTGATGATGACATGCAGCTATAGTTGCTTGCACTCTCATACATAAGGCCTGGATTAGAAGGAGTGTATTGTGGTATAGTTGTTAAACTTTTGTACTAGAATCTGAGAGGCCCAGGCTGAAATTGCCACTTTACCATGGAAGTTAGCTGAGTGGCATTCAGCCAGTCTCATGCTCTCAACCTTACAGGTGATTGTTATGAAGATAAAATGGAGGAAGGGAGAATGGTGTTGTAAACCATGTTGGGTATCTATTGGGGTCAAAAGGTTGGGTAAAAATATATAGACAGTGATCCCCAGTCTCACTTTTAGAATGCAAGCTCAGCTCACCTGTGTTTGCTTGAGCTTCCCTAGTTTGAGGAGGGCAACTTCCCAGCCATCCTTTTCACAGAAACGTGAAAAATGCTGGCCCACTGGCTGGTTTGCTGTTTGAAGTTCCTTAGCTGTGCTTATATGACTTTAACTTCCCAGTTTTGTTCCTTTAAGTACCCTTCTGCTTGTCTTGCTTCCTTTCATTACCTCCATTCCCAATCCAGTTGTTTTTGGGAAGCATGCTCCATTCTGCTTGCTTTTTTGAATCCAACTTATTTTCTTAGAGAACCCAACTTTCTTTCACTTGAGGGTGACCTCTTTGTCATAATGTTGAACTTCTCCGAGCTAGAGATGCTTCTCAAATACTCCTCATCCAAATATCTCCCTAGACCAGGGGTGGTCAAACTGAGGCCCTCCAGATGTCCATGGACTACAATTACCATGAGCCCCTGCCAGCATTCGCTGGTAGGGGCTCATGGGAATTGTTGCCCATGGACATCTGGAGGGCCGCAGTTTGACTACCCCTGGTCTAGACCAACTGGGTCTGTTCCTTCAGTGAATTTACGCATTTCTCCAAAACAATGCTAGCTTAGTGTGATGGCTTGAAGTCTCTTTTGGCACAGTACTTTACTGATGTGCACATGCATTACTCTCCTGCGCATTGTTAAAATGCCATATTTTAAAAAATGAACGCAAAATCACATCAAGACTGCTTCTTGTGGGGTAGTGTGTAATCAAGGCATATGTGCACATTAGTAATGTGATAGAGGGGAGAGATACAAATGATCCGAAGGAACCGAAAGGTGTTCAGCCTGCACATCTGTCTATTGGGGGACTTAATTTTAGAACATCGCCTAATTAAACCAGAGCTATTAGAGTGCAATTTCAATAAATAATTTATACATTAGGGCGGGGTGTCTGCTTATTTCTAAGCACAACACTTATCTTTTGAGACCTTGTTGTGGCCTCAGTTAATATTGCCTAAACAGATGGTTTAAGTTCTATATAGGAGCTCGTGTTTCATGTTTTCTGTACTATTTTTGAATTTTTCCAATGCCATTTTTTTGTGGGGGGAGGAGAAGACGGGGGGGAGGGAAACCCAGCTACACCTCTTTGAGCTTCTTCCAGTTAATTGAATTTGTTGACAGTTCCTGGATGACTTTAATGACACAGGGCATTAATAAATGGTTGTGAAGTTCTGTTGAGGGAAGAGGCTTAATAAAGGTGATCTGTCTTAACAGACATAGTAAGGAACAGTTTCAAAGATAAAAGCCTTCCATAAAGTGTGAGGAAAATGTCACTAGGTAGATACCAGCGATGAGTGCTTGGGGGTACACATCTCAGAAAGCTTAATGTGGGTGCTCCACTAGAAGGGTTTCTTGCCACCTCAGTAATTTTTAGACTGAATTGGTGCTGCAGGAAACGGATGGCTGTAATGTTCCCTTCCTCTGGTCTCTTACCTTTGAGGTAAATTGTCACATTAATCCTTCCTCTTCCCTAAATATCGGACTGCTCAAGGAACAACCCAAATAATGCAAAGGTGTCCTGAAGATGTGCAGTCGAAAGAATCATAGAATCATAGAGTTGGAAGGGGTCATACAGGCCATCTGGTCCAACCCCCTGCTCAACCCAGGATCAGCCCTAAGCATCCTAAAGCATCCAAGAAAAGTGTGTATCCAACCTTTGCTTGAAGACTGCCAGTGAGGGGGAGCTCACCACCTCCTTAGGCAGCCTATTCCACTGCTGAACTACTCTGACTGAATTTTTTTTCCTGATATCTAGCCTATACCGTTGTACTTGTAGTTTAAACCCATTACTGCGTGTCCTCTCCTCTGCAGCCAACAGAAACAGCATCCTGCCCTCCTCCCAGTGACAACCTTTCAAATACTTAAAGAGGGCTATCATGTCCCCTCTCATCCTCCTTTTCTCCAGGCTGAACATTCCCAAGTCCCTCAACCTATCTTCACAGGGCTTGGTCCCTTGGCCCCAGATCATCCTTGTCACTCTCCTCTGTACCCGTTCAATTTTATCTACGTCCTTCTTGAAGTGAGGCCTCCAGAACTGCACACAGTACTCCAGGTGTGGTCTGATCAGTGCCGTATACAATGGGACTATGACCTTGAGATTTTGATGTGATGCCCCCATTTATACAGCCCAAAATGGCATTCGAAAGGCTGCAAGAAGATGGAGAGAATAAACATCTGTCAGCACATTATATCATATACTTGTTTTGCATGTCCTGTATGTACATTGGAGTATCTTCATGCCTGTGTCACTACATGTTCTCTGGTTCTTACTTGCTAAGTGTCGTTTATCTTGGTGAATAGGAGTTCTGTGGTTCTTAACAGCTTAACTAATTTAAATTAGCAGAAGCGTTTATAAGTCAGAGCTCACTTCATCAGATGCATGAAATATTCATCCAGTAGGCAAGTGCATTTATGCTAAAATCTGCACAGAACAGAAAGGTGGTGGCAGCAGTGTTTTATGTGTGTCACTCCCACCCTTCTGTTTTTACCCAGCTTTTAGTAAAGATGTATCAGCCTTATGGATGAATGCAACTGATCACGTGAGAGCTGCCTCATGAATGGTTATGCTAGAATAAAATATAAGTCTTTCTGATACCACTGCACTCCTGTGGTTTTTTGCTATTACAGACCGAGATGATTACTCACCTGGAATTAACTTTATCTTGTTAGTCTCATAGAAGTTCCAATATGGCTTGATCTTCAGTCAGGGTTTTCTGAAAGCCTGGCTTGGATCCAGGGATGGAGCCATCAAGTTGAGGTAATTCGGAAGATGTGATTCTTTGCTCTACAGTTTCCTGCTATTGTATCTGCAATGTTATTGGAGTGATTGGGGCAGTTAGTTAATTTTTAACTGTGGAACTAGAGGTTTTTTGTTTTTATTTCTATTTTTTTTTGCAAGAGGCTTGAAATCTGAGGCTGATATGTGGAGGCTCTTGGAAGGATGGTTTGTTTGATATTGATATTCTTCTCTGTTCTACTTGGGTTTATCTATTTCTCTGATTCTATCTCTTTTCTGAGTACTGTTGGTGTTGGCATGGAGACTTTCTGTTCAGTAGGTATGAATCATGGAATGATCCTGGGATAAGTTGTAGCAATCAAGATGAGACTACACTGTTGTCTAAAAAGATTTTTCAGAATCCTGAGTTAGTGCAACCATCCGGTTTGTGACTAGTATCAGATGGCAAATTCATAGCACACCTTTTTAAAAATAACTGGTAGCTTTGGCTACCCGTTCATTACTGAACACAGTGAAAAGTACTGGATTTCACTATGACCGATTCTGCATGAGGAATTTGGCCTGGGCAGGCGTTCGACTATTCATGCCCACTTCCAGATCATGTCAGTGACAGGCCAGGGACATTCCAGGTCTGTCCTGATTCAGGCCCTCATTTACTCCATGGCAAGGAAATGCAGATATAATAGAACAATAGAACCTCTCCACCCCGGCTACCTCATCTGGAGGATCAAACCTGGGGCAAACGAGGTGTGCTGGCCAAAATGCTCCCCTGTGTACAGCCAGGAAGTGGCTGGGCAATCTGTCCCAGACCAAGAACTGGTGGTGGCACAGTGTTGAGTCCTCTGTGCAGAATCAGTCTATTAAGACCTAGACTGGGATATATTTCTTCTTTGCAACAAACCTCCCCCAGGTGTGATGAACTGCCAATGAACCTTTAAGCTTCATCTTTTGTGAAGTCCAGATTGGCCTTCATAAACAGGATGGACATTTTAGTGGCCACACCATAACTTTCAGTGTTCCAGCACTTTGCAATGGTTCATATGGCTCTCTTGTAGTTTTCACTTGCCTTTCAGAGTTAGCCCATGTTCGATTGTTGTCTGCACTTTTAGATGATGGGCTTTTAAAAACTTGTTTAAATGTCAATTTTAATGTATGAGCCTCTTGTGGCGCAGAGTGGCAAGGCAGCCGTCTGAAAGCTTTGCCCATGAGGCTGGGAGTTCGATCCCAGCAGCCGGCTCAAGGTTGACTCAGCCTTCCATCCTTCCGAGGTCAGTAAAATGAGTACCCAGCTTGCTGCTGGGGGGTAAACGGTAATGACTGGGGAAGGCACTGGCAAACCACCCCGTATTGAGTCTGCCATGAAAACGCTGGAGGGCGTCACCCCAAGGGTCAGACATGACTCGGTGCTTGCACAGGGGATACCTTTATCTTTACCTTTAATGTATGAGATTTTTTCTATATGACATTATGGGAACAATAGCCCAAAAGAGGTCTAGATTGAACGTCTGCAAAGGAAATACACTATTCAGTTGGGTCTTGAATAAGATGCCTTGACTAACAAGTCTCAGCCCTTATGAAGACAGCCTGCATGGAAAATCCACGTATTGTCCTTTTCAATATTGCACTCCTTAGAAAAACTGTTCAGTTCCGACATTATGTCAACACAACATGATAAACAACATGAGTGTAACATCTGCTGAGGGCTAGTGGAAGAGGAGTTGGCTAATAGAAGCAGGATTGCTTGAAAGCATAAAGGAAGACTGTGTCACTCTAGCTACTGGTGGATTATGAAATATAAACATACAAAACAGGGATCAAACCTTGGTTCAGTGTCTTCCAGTATTGTCCCCTCTGTCTGATGCTCATTCTCTAGATCCTTAGGCAGTATCTTCTCCTAGCTCTGCCAGAGGCTAGAGGCTTAGTATACAGCGCATGTGCCATACCATGAAGCCATGATAGTGAAAACTACAGTCAAGTTGCATCCAATTTATGGCAACCCCATGGGGTTTTCAAAACTTGAATCATTCAGAAGTGGTTTTGCCATTGCCTGCCTCTACGTAGCAACCCTGGTATTCCTTGGTTGGCGTCTCATCCAAACACTATCTAGGACTGACCTTGCTTAGTTTGTGAGAGCTGGGTTGCCCATATCTCAATACGTGGTAGGTTTATTGAAAAAAGCAGGCTCCACCACCAGCAAGCTACAACCAATTATACTATCTGTGCCTCTGTCACTTTGGTGAACTAATTCTGAAAGTCTGCTGTCATAACCCTCCATGTTGAAATGAAAAGGATTGTAAAACAGACTGAAGACTGAAAGCATGTTTGGATTCTTTGGAGCAGGGTAGTCAAACTGCGGCCTTCTGGATGTCCATGGATTGCAATTCCCATGAGCCCCTGCCAGCAAATGCTCATGGGAATTGCAGTCCATGGACATCCAGAGGGCCGCAGTTTGACTCCCTCTATTTGGAGGGTTGAGGGGAATGTAGTGGGTTTGCTTGTGTTCTAATAAATAATACAAGTGCAGAGGAAAGCTAAAATCCACAGTGCTCCTACCTCTTAATTCTGTTATTTTCCATTTGATTCATCTGCGGAAGAAAAGAACGGGCCTGGTGTTAGATGGCATAGGAGCTGCTACAGAGGCTTCCAACCAATAATCTCCTCTCCCTGCACTGCTTGGACTAGTTCAGAACATAGCAAAATGAATAAATCTGTCTTGCCACCCACAATGGTTGCTAGACATCTTGCTACTTTACCTCTGTCCTTTCATCTTCAGTGCGCTAATCCTGATGCTCTTCCACCTTTCACTATCCTGCAGTCCTGGAAATGCTCATTGTTCATTCTTTTGAGGATTAGTTTGTGTAAGGAATCCTTAATGGGCTATGTCTGCCAGATGGAACATGAGCTCCTGCTTGTCAAGCTTGCATTGTCTTTCTAAAAAGCTTTCCCCCCCCTTTTTTGTATCTATACCTGTACTGAGAACTGTTGTACCCCTGCGAATACCATACAGGGCTTGGAACCAGGCCTCAACTTCTCCTCATTCATGGGCTCATTGGGTGGCTTTGGATAAGCTCCAGCAATCTCTCCATCAGGGATCTCTCTACTATATATAAAGGGAGACTGCTAAAGAAAACTTGTATTATGTTGGTGTGGCTGCCACAGTAGCAGCCTGATTAGCCTAATTTCATCAGAAGTGAGACACTAAGCAAGATCAGGTATTATTTGTACTTGGATAGGAGACCACCAAGGGTTGTAATGCTTACCTCTGCTCACCACTCCCTCCCATTTTCTTCCCTTCATCTCATACTGATAGTGATGAAGGATGGGGTTTTTGCCATCATGTTGGTAGTTTTAATATTTTAATAGGGATTTTAATGGGATTGAGATTGATGTGACCTGCCTCGAGCCTATTGGGAGAGGCGGGAAATAAATCCAATAGTAATAGTAATAGTAATAGTAATAGTAATAGTAATAGTAATAGTAATAGTAATAGTAATAGTAATAGTAATAGTAATAGTAATAGTAATAGTAATAGTAATAGTAATATATCCTGCCTTGAACACTCCATGGCTGGGGTCAGCACGTGTCAGTTATGAGTTGATGATACATTATTCAAACCATTTCCAGTGTCACACTTGCCATGACTAGCATTCATTCTCTGTTGGTGAAGTATATTTATATTGTACTAGCTTCAAAGCCCATTCCTAAGAATGGGCTTTCAAAGGGCCCCCTCCCCTGGCTCTTGGCCAGGCAGCTTAAGGTGGCTTTGGGCTGCAACTTGCAGGCAGATCAAGTGGGGCAGGCGGGGGCTGGGCAGCTCCTTAGCAGGGCCGGGACAGAGCTCCTTAGTGGGCAGTCAGCAGGCCAGGAGGCCCTCATCAGCAGGGCCAGCCTAGCAGGCCAGGAGGCCTTCGTTAGCGAGGCCTCCAGCACAACCCTTTGCCCAGGGCCCTCTCCCCTGTTGCTGGCTCCAGGCACTGAGGCATCTGAGAGCAAAGAGGCTGGAGTCCAGGGATGGAGGGCAGGAGCTGTAGGGCAGGGCCAATCAGGGCAAAGCTGGCTGCACCCTGATTGGCCCTGTTCTAACTTGGACAGCCAGACACGTCCTACCCCCCAGGCTGTTTCATAAATATATAGATGGGTGGGCCAATTTACATGGGCACTTCTGCTAACTTTGCCATGCTTTGATGCCACAGATGCTTCTGTGGGAATTATCCATGTGATTAGAAGTAAGGGAAGTTGTAACCAGAGGCCCTTTCTGCATGCACAGCTTACTTTCAATTATTATTGAATTCAAGCCAGTACTCCTTTAACTCATATCCTCTCCCTGCACTTTGCCCCTTTCTTTTTTCTCTGATTTTTCTCCCAGAAATCACAGCACACTACAGAGTGTTTACCACTTCAATGCACTTGAATCATGTGGTATTTAGGTGAAGAAGCCAAAACTTGCTAAAGCAATATTTATACTGGTATATTGGTTCTGGAAATGATTTATTTGTATATATTCAACAGTAAAGAAAAGGAATATAGCAAGAAAGCATGGCAAAGTATTGCCATTGACCTTACACAAGTTTTTTTCTTCCAATATATTGTTATCATGTATTCCTTTTCTTTTTTTCCCTTTAGGGTAGCTATCTTAGTAGAAGTCCTCCCCCCCTTTCATTGTTGTATAAGCTCCGGTATGGTTTAGGCTCTTGTGGCGCAGGGTGGTAAGGCAGCCGACATGCTGTCTGAAGCTCTGACAATGAGGCTGGGAGTTCAATACCAGCAGCCGGCTCAAGGTTGACTCAGCCTTCCATCTTTCCGAAGTCGGTAAAATGAGCACCCAGCTTGCTGGGGGGGGGGGGGTAAAACGGTAATGACTGGGGAAGGGAATGGCAAACCACCCCGTATTGAGTCTGCCAAGAAAACACTAGAGGGCGTCACCCCAAGGGTCAGACATGACTCGGTGCTTGCACAGGGGATACCTTTACCTTTACGGTTTAGGCATTTATGTATTTTTACAAGGCCCTCTTAAGTCTAGTGAAATAGGGGCTCATTGTTATGCCTTTCATATGGTTCCTACATTTCCTCCAGTCTTCTTCTCCCTGAGTCCCAGGGGGAGTTAAAAGGAGAAGGTAAAGATAGACCTGATGGAAATGCATGGTACAAGTGAAGGAAAACTCCAGTGCATAAAATATTAGAGATATTATATTGATAGTGCCTTGTCTATGGAATGGTGTCCCAGCTGAATCTTCTGTGATGTCTACTTAACCAGCATTCAGAAGCTGGGCTAAAAACACTTCCATTTACCCAGGCATTTGACTAGACTTTTTACCTCATTTTCATCTTAACCTGATCCTGTTGTTTATTGAGAAGTTTTATTCAACTCATTTTAAATTACTTATAGAATGTTTTACATTTTCATTTTTATTATGGCATTATTTTGTTAGCTGTCAGCAGTTTCTGGAGAGGTAGGTTTCAAATATAACAAGTAATGCTTGGACAGACCAGTCCGTTTACTCCAGTGCCTTGTTTCCAAGACTGGCTAGTCAGATACCACAAGGAAGCTCACGGACAATAAACCTCACCTGCTCCCAAACATCAGACAATCAGATGCTTTCTTCTTCTGAATCCAGAGATCCCATTTGCCTAGTAAAAAGGTAAAGGTATCCCCTGTGCAAGCACTGAGTCATGTCTGACCCTTGGGGTGACGCCCTCTAGCGTTTTCTTGGCAGACTCAATACAGGGTGGTTTGCCAGTGCCTTCCCCAGTCATTGCCGTTTACCCCTCAGCAAGCTGGGTACTCATTTTACCGACCTCGGAAGGATGGAAGGCTGAGTTAACCTTGAGCCGGCTGCTGGGACTGAACTCCCAGCCTCATGGGCAGAGCTTTCAGACTGCATGTCTGCTGCCTTACCACTCTGCACCACAAGAGGCTCTAGTAGCCAGTGATAAAATTATCCCCCATAAATTTATTCAAACCATTAAAATCCACCTAAGCCAGTGACCATCATTGTCTCATGGTAATGAGTCCTGCAAGCCAACTACCTACCTATTGTTTGAAATATTGATTCTTTTCATCTCTCTCTAGTTTACTACTGGTCATTTATGCAGGATAAAGTTACATAGGCTCAGGAATACATCTTTTGCATATTGGTATCTTTACAGAGTGAGATTTGGGGCTTGCACGTGATTTTAACTTCGATCCAGCTTCACTTTCTTTTGCTAGTGGCAGCCAACTTGCTTCCTCTACAGGTTGAAAATGTAACACTGAGCAATTAATTGGGAGACATGTCAAAATTAATTACATGGCATCCCCCCCTCCCATGGAAGTGTGGCTAAGGGTAATGCTGTGCTCATTCCTTTTCAGTGAAAGCAACCCGAGTGACATAAAGCCCTTGTGTGCTGGAGTTTAAGAAAGTGCTAATCCATGGCCACAAGGGGGTGAATACTGCTCCCTTGCAACTGTATCTTCTAACTACAGGAGTTCTTTGTTAACAATTTTTGCAGCTGTATTGTTGATGGAGTTATGAGCTCTGTCCTTGAAGTCAAACAGGAGACAATCTGATTGCTTTTCAAACTGAATACCTCTCCTGCTGTTTATAAACATGTTCTCTTCTCATCTACCCTGTTACAGAACAAACAGCCATTGATTTCCCTGGCAGTACTTCCTTAAAGTTGCAAGAGCCTAAGGATAGTGGTGGCAAACAGTGGGCTGCTTAGCTGAGGATCTTTCTTTAAAAACCAGCAATGTGTAAGATGGAGAAATCTATAGCTTTATCCTTGTTGTAGTTATGGATTTGAAACAATGAGCAAAAATTGGCTTGACTTAAGAGATTGCACTGTGTTGACTATGGATTCTCTAGATCAGGGGTGGCCAAACTGTGACTCTCCAGGTGTCCTGGACTATAATTACCTGGTAATTGTAGTCCATGGACATCTGGAGAGTCACAATTTGGCCATCCCTGCTCCATCTAAGGAAATCTAAGGATAAAGTAGATTTACATATTGCACCAAATGCTGGGGCATGGCAGAAAAATAGAAACAAAAAGGAGAATATTAGAATATGTAGAAATAGGGACAACATTTTTCTGATTACACAACATGCCTTTACAGGCTGAGTGAAGTCATATTTTTGGAAGTCTGGCTTGTCTGCAGTTTGGTCCCCATTATTTACAGCCATATGTGGACATTGTCTGGGAGAAGAATATCACCAACTATTAAGGGGGAAATGGCCAGTGCTGAGACCTGTGACACTGGAGCAGAAGAACTTACCTGCATGTTGTTGTAAGCCCTGCATCTAATTTAGAGTGGGCTCTAAGCTACTGTTCATACAGTGTCAGGGTGCTAGGCTGGAATCTGGGAAACCCAGGTTCACTTCCATAGTCTTTACACTAACAGGGTGGCCTTGGTCCATTCACCCGCTCTTTCTCAGCCTATCCTATCTCACTAGGTTGCTGTGAAGATGAAAAGGACAGAAGAATAAGGTACTCTATCCTGAGCTACTTGGAAGAAGAATGGGAGAATAAATGAACTCTAAAACTAAAATAAACACCCACAGTCCAGTGGACATTGTGCTGTGCACATGTACCATTGTTGTACACATAACAGGAAGAAGAGCTGTACAGTTACCCTGTTGAGCCAATATACAGGTTAGGGCGGCCAGACTCCAGGTGAAGACTGGAGAAATTCTGGAATTACAGCTGATCTCCAGACAACAAATATCAGATTCCATGAAGAAAATGACTGCTTTGGAGCAGGCTTCCTTATCCAGGGTTTCGTGAAACCCTGGGGTTTCTTGGTGACCATGGAAGGGTTTCCTGAATGGGTGGGAGTTCCTTTTAGACTGGTGTTCTCTTTCAGTATATGTAGGGTTGTGCGTGACACTGTCCGAATCGGCTGTTCCTGGCTGATGCAGCCAGTGCCGAGCCGCAGAGGGGAGGGGAGGTGCGGGCGCCAGTGTGCAATACAGCGCACGCATGCAGGCATGGAGCTCTGCACCTGCGTGTGTGCACCAACTGATGCTCCAGCACCCGCACCTCCCCTTCCCCTTGCAGTGTCGTGCTGGCTACTGTGGCCTGGAACAGCTGATTCGGATGCCGCCGCGCACAACCTTAGTATATAGCTGGCATTGCTTAATTAGCTCAGGTAAGCCAGGTGGGCTGACAAGGCAGGGAGCTGCAGTTGGAGGGTGGGCAAAGGAATGAGGAGCTCCTGCAATAACTTTGGAATCTAAGCCCTAGTTTGTCTGTGGATCAATTCCCTCCTGCTGGTCAGAGCTCTCTTCCTGTTGAACATCTGGCTGGACTAAGCATTCATCCAGCTGAGGATCAGGGGAAGCTGGGAGCTCCTGGCAAGGTTTTCCTCCAAGGAGTCCTCACTAATAGGATCAGGGCTTACAACTTCTCCCCGTGACCCTGCAGCTGGCCACCAGAGCAATCTTTGATTTTCTCCACCCTTCAGTTTCTCAGCCTGTCCTTTGGGAGATGTGGGGTGGGTGGGAAGGAGGCAGACCCCCTGCAACCTTCCCTGCCTGGCCTGACCTTTGGGAGATATGGGGGTGGGAAGAAGAAGAGTTGGTTCTTATATGCTGCTTTTCTCTACCCGAAGTAGTCTCAAAGTGGCTTACAGTCACCTTCCCTTTCCTCTCCCCACAACAGGCACCCTGTGAGGTAGGTGAGGCTGAGAGAGGCCTGATATTGCTGCTTGGTCAGAACAACTTTATCAGTGCTGTGGTGAGCCCAAGGTCACCCAGCTGGTTGTATGTGGGGGAGTGCGGAATCAAACCTGTTGTCACGAACCCAAGGCAAATTGCAGCTGTGAAGCCCTTCCTCGATTACCCAGCTCATGCTCGGCATTTCACCAAAAGTTAGTTTTATTGAAGATAGGACATTAGACGATCACTTAGCTGAGGCAATAAACGGAACAGGGAAATTGACTGTGACGTTGCTCTTAAATTGGACCCAGGCTTTATAGGCACCTGATTGAAACTTTCGCCCCTCCTTCCCAGGAGCACAAGAAATCCTTTCCCATGGTGGAAGTGTTTGAATCCACTTGGGTGTGAAATACTGGAGATGAGCAGGCTGCAGCGTCTGTCCATAGCTTAACATTTCAAAGTGGAGCACTGGATCCCACATCCAAGAGAGAAGGGAAGGGCGGGGGGAGGCAGGAAACAGTAATCAGGGCAAACCAAAGAGATCTGAGAGTGGACTTGAAGGGGCACCTGAGGGGAACGGAAGGGGCACCTGACATCATCCCACCACTAAAAGCTCCTTCCCCCCCCCATCACAGCGGATTGTGGCGGGCCTTTGTAGGCTGCACCTCATGGAATACCCTCACCAACCCTGGCGCGGACATATCCTCAGCATCCACCTAATCATTCGCGGTGTCAGGAAAGCCTTTCCAAGAGACAAAGTACTGCAGCCTCCCCCGATGTTCACGAGAGTCCAAAATTGCAGAGAGTTTGTAGTGCGTCTCTTCCTCTACCATCACCGGGGGCGGAGATGGGACAGCCAGGTGTCATTTGTCAGGGGTGGTGCCAAGTTCAGGAGGCTAATGTGGAAAACTGGGTGCGCCTTATGGAAAGAGGAGGGGAGATCCACCCTCACAATCAAAGTGCCACGAACCCAAGGCAAAAGTGTTGCTGTGAATCCCTTCCTTGATTTCCCCACTTAGTAACTACTGAGGCTCGGCATGTCACCAGAAGTTAGTTTTATTGAAGATAGGACATACAGACGATCGCTTAGCTGAGGCAATAAGTGGAACAGGAATATTGGCTGCGACACCGCACTTAGATCGGACTCATGCTTTATAGGCACACAAGGAGAACTTTCTCCCCTCCTTCCCAGGAACACAAGAAATTCTTTTCCATGGTCAAAGTGTTTGATCCCAACTGGGTGTGAAAGACTGGAGATGAGCAGGCTAGAGCGCCTGTCCATATATTAACATTTCAAAGCAGAGAACTAGATCCCACGGCCTGGAGAGAAGGGAAGGGGGGCAGGAAACAGTGATCAGGGCAACCCAGAGAGATCAGAGAGGGGACTTGAAGGGGCACCTGACACTGGGCTCACCAGATTAGAAGTTCGCACTCCTAAACACTACACCAAGCTGGCTCTCACTTACCATATCCTTCACTGCCTGGACTGCCCTTTGGGAGATGAGGGATAGGAAGTAGGCAGCCCATCTTCCATGGTCTTCTCCAAGCTTCCTGGCCTTTGGGAGATGTGGAGGTAGGTGGGAAACAGGCAACCCCCCCCCCCCGTGGCCTTCCATGCCTGGCCTAGCATTTGGGAGATGTGGGGGGTGGGAAGGAGGCAGCCACCCCACAGCCTTCCCTGTCCGACCTGCCACTGGGAGATGGAGGTGGGTGAAAAGGTGGCAGCCTCCTATGGCTTTTTTCTCTTTCACCTACCTGAAAGTTTCTAGGCCCCTACCTAGAAACTGGCAACCCCGCTGGCTGCATATGAAGGAGGAGTCAGGAATCACACCCAGCTCTTTAGATTTGAGTCTACTACTCTTTAACCACATCACCACATTGGATCTCAAGATCGAGCAGGTAGAGGTGGGGGAGGATAGTCAGAACCTGGGAATGTCACAGTGCTGGTGTATGTGCTAGCATCCATTGTATTCCTGGGTGCAATGGACTTTGCCTCTAGTGCAAAATATATTTCAAACAAATAAGTGCATGGGGAAAAAAACCCACTCCTCATCATAAGGGAGAGTCAGATGTCTTGGTAAATTAAAGAATGAAATTACAAAACAAGAAACAGATAGTTGGATAAAATATGTCTGTTCATGAAGTCCATTGCCGCCTTTCCGCCGCTCCGGAACTCTTCACAAGAATAATTTATTTTCATGTCTATTTAGGAATGTAGTAACCTTCTCAATGTGCCTCAAGAGATCCTTACATTAGCTTTATTCTACGTCTTAAAGAATAAAGAATATTATAGCAGTTTGAATTACTTGCCTGGGGCTGTAAGCCAAACTCATTTCTCCACAATAGAGCTACAGAGTGCAGCTGATGAAATAATGCATAATGAAGACCTATCGAGCTACAAGTTGTTTTACCAAAAAGGATACAGAGTGGGATTGTGTAATTTTTCGTCGAAGATTAATTGAATTTTCCCTCAGACAAATAACACTGCAAGCCTAGCTGATTAATTAACTGCAGCCCAGCATGAACCTCAGACCGACACATTTTGGCCTAGTCTTTTTGCTAGATATAGTAAGTGAACTCTTACGGTAGCAAAAGCATTGCGGTGCTTGTGCCAAAGCAGAATGAAGCCCATTGGATGTAGGCTAGATATTTCATGGTATATTTGAGGACTGTTGCTATAAGTATCATTTATAAGGATTAGGCTTGGATCTTTTGTAACACAGATCGCTCCTGGACAGACTTGAGCATCGTCCCACTGCAGTGTTGGAAAGCAGCAAGGATGCCATGTTTTCAAGATGTATTCAGAGCTGTTTGATTAGGGGTTTTATATATATATATTATTTTTATTTTTATTGTATATTAAGCGCATACAAAAGATAGAAAGAAAGAGAAAAGAAACAACCAGCTGAGCAAGTAATTGTTGATACATGTAAAGGTATAGCCTGTTATTATCTTAAAGAAGAGGAAAAAAAACATATTCAGTTCCCATCGCATGTTAGTCCTAATCTAAAAGAGCTGTTTGATTAGTTGATTCTGATTATTTTCTGATTTTATGCATGCAGCCCCAAAGCGTGTCTTCATTGCCTGTGTGGAAGAGAATGACCACAGCAGTAACGAAACCACAATGACCACAGCAGTAACAAAACACAATGGATCAATGTTTCACATGCGGCACAATCATTTATTTTCATGCAGATGGATGGATTTTTTTAAAAAATCAATCAGTTCTTATCTCCATGCTCTGGTAGCTCTTCTCCACAATGTTCTCTTGTCCCTGATATGCTGATCAGATTTCATTGCCTCTGGTTGTCGGATTGATATATGAGTTGTTGAGGGAGCCTGTACAGCATCTGCTTTCATTTGCAGAAAACTTATCTGTTCTATCAATTTGGATCTTGCATTTATTCTTTTGTCAAAGCAAGGATGGGACTGTGTCCTGGTTCCACTCAGTCTCTTCTCACATGCTTCCTTGGTTTCCCCCCTACCTATGGCCTGTACGTGAGATCTAGCTCAGAGTCTGTATCCCACCCTCTTCCTTAAAGGTCCTCCTAGTCATGGGAACTATTCTTGTGTTAAATATACTATCATTACCTTCCATTGTTGCTCTACTCACTTGGTGCATCCTGGTCCACTTATTCTCTGTCTCCTTCCCACCTTCCACTTGGGAGGTGTTCCTGAAGCACCCCTGCCCTCACCATGTGTACCATGTCTTCTCATCCTTGCTACTAGAGTGTTCTTGTCCTACCAGCGGCCACGACTAAACGTTCTGACATCTCTGCAGCAACCATGTGTGACTTCTGCTGTGCCACTGCCATCTCTCAATCCCTTGGAAACTGATGATATGAGGGGTCACCAATGCTGGGTACAAATTCCCATTTAGTCATGAAGTGCACTGGATGATCTTGGGCCAGTTGCTTTCATCTGTCCTGCCCGTCACAGTTGCTATGAAGATAAACTGGGGAATGGGAGAGCAATCCATCAATCTAAGGAAGCAAGATTCACAAAGCATCCTCCTCCCCCACAGCAGTCTTTTCCATTCTTCCATCATGGCGCTCAAGAGAGATCAGTGGGGCCCTAAAGAGATCTCCGATGGAGACAGCGTTTGGATCCAGACCCTGTTTAGCTTCAGGAAAGTTATGGCTCTTGTTTGCCTGAAGACCTGTTTTCCTTGCTGCTTGTACTCATCTAAGAGGCCCCATTCATGTCTGTGAAATTCATTAGAGAGGCTCAGGGAGGGAGTGGGCCCACTGATGAGACCTCTTGATGATGCATGCTTTTGGTCTCTTGAGCCAGCCATTTAATTGAATAGAAAATCAATTTTCAATTAGTGGTGGTTGGGCAGCTCATATTAGCCAGTAAAGCTGTGAAGAAAGGTAAAAAGAAAGAGGAAAAAAAAGCATGCAAATCTATAATTGCTTTCACCTAAATCAAATGAACAATAGCAACTTAACGGCAGAGGGATGTGCTGAGCTATCGAAAAGAGGGCAGCTGAAGGAGCAGCAATCTGAGTGGATATTAGCAAGCACGGGGGCGTTTAATGCATTTGTAGGCACTTAGCATGCATTGTTATATTTATTAAATCAGAGATATAGGCATTTTGCTTTAACATCACTAAATGCTATCTACGAACATATATATCCTTTATAGCAGCTGGTTTCCCACCTAGGATATAGCTACGGGGTAAAGAAATATGACTTAGGCTATGCTTTAGATTTTGCAGTTGCTAACAAGTTGCAGGAACTCATGAAAAAGAAGAGTTGGTTTTTATATGCCGATTTTCTCTTCCAGGGGTCTCAAAGCAGCTTACAATCTCCTTCCCTTCCACAACAGAATCCCTGTGAGGTTGGTGGGGCTGAGAGAGCTCTGGCAGGATTGCTTAGTCAGAACAGCACTATCAGGGCTGTGCTGAGCCCAAGTGCACCCAGCTGGCTGCATGTGGAGGAGCAGGGAATCAAGCCCATCTTGTCGGATTAGAAGCCGCCGCTCTTAATCACTACACCATGCTGGTTCTCACACCAAACTGGCTGTCATGTTGATCTAAAGCAAAAGCCATGCCATGCCAACAAACGTAGCACAGAATGATGGGCAAGCTTTTAACACTAATCATGGACTGGATATTAATAAAGAAAGAAGGGGAAAGGCTATGCTTTGGGGAAAGGCTATGCTTATACATAATTTCTTGAGATATTTATACCATGCTTTTTTTTAATGTGCACCCAAGGTATCTTACAGCATTGTTCTCCCCTCTCCCTTTCATCTTCACAACAACCTTGAGTAAGAGAGGACCCAAGGTAGCCCAGTGACTTTCCATGGCAGATTGGAGACTCAAATTATGTTTTCCTAGATACCACTCCCACACTCTAATGCACGAGTCCTGAACCTTTTTGATTCTCTGGGCTCCTTTGGAATTCTGACACAAGGCACAATCACAAAGTGGCTGCCCCACCCCAACACGCACATGTGCATGCGCGCGCACACACAAACACAGCCCAAGTGCAGGGGACATGAGGAACAATTGTTAAAAATACACTGGGAAAGAAGTCAGTGGGTGAGAGTAAAATCAACACACTGTGGCAACAAAGATTTTAATATTTTAATAATATTTCATAGAATCATAGAGTTGAAAGGGGCCATACAGGCCATCTAGTCCACGCAGGACCTCTACGCAGGATCAGCCCTAAGCATCCTAAAGCAATTTAAAGCCAATCAGATCTCCAGTGGCTAATAAGCAATCCTGATATTTATTTATCATATGCTGTGTGCATAGCATAGCCAGGAGATCCGATGGTTGTAGGATTGCTGAGGAGCCAGGCAAGAACCATTTGGAGGCGGTTTGTCATTGCCTGCCTCTGGGTCAAGACCCTAGTACTCCTTGGAGGCCTCCCATTCCAATACAGGGTTGACCTGCTTATCTTCCAAATTCTGATGAGATCAGGCATGCCTGGACAATCTAGGTCAGGATAGTAGCCTCACTGTCTCTATGTGGCATTCTAATATATTTAGTGGGCACCAGGAAAGAGGCTGGCAAGGGGTGGGCACCATAGGGGTTGGTGATCCTTGCTCTAATTATGACACCATTCTGGCTGTTGGGGCCATTGTGTAGAATGACAAGCAGGTCTGAACAGGCGTACTGTTGCAGTAATGGGTGGAGCTGCTGTCAGGTTGCACCTTTTTAAGGGAGGGCAGAAAAAGGAGAAAAGTAGTAGCTAATCAAATGTGACACCAAATGACACACATGTACCCCTTAAAAGCTTGGGTACAGAGAGAAAGTATGATAGTTGTTAAATTACAGTACTGGAAATTATTGTCCTCTGATTTGTTAGGGGCACCTGTATTGGGTGCTGCTAGGCATTTATTGGCAACGCATCTTCACAGTGCTAAGGGAATCACCCCCTGCCTTGGTCATCAACAACAGACACCTTGCAGTAAGGAATGCACCCCCACCTATTTTTTGCCCCCTCTCCAGTCAGTGATTGTTAGTGGCCGATGCGTCCTGCTTTCTTCTCCATCTTACAACTCTGGCTGGGCAGTTCAGTATTTTGTTCTGACCCAAAGTACTGCTATCCAATGATCAAACTGTATTGTGATAATGTTTCCGAATAATCTCAGGGCTGGAGACTCTTCTTTCTCTCTTTAAGATAACCCCTGATCCCTTTTGTCTCCCAGGGGCTTTTTGCTCCAGATTATGCCTAGAGCCTGATAGCTGCACTTCACTGTAAAGCAGCAGTTATGTTTGAAGAGATACATTTTAACATTAAAGGTCCTTATGCAAGGCACTAATCCTGAGGGGTTTCTCACCCCTCCCTCCAAGCCCAGACTTCGTATTGTCTAGATTTTACAGCTTGCAATCCACCACCTATTAGGAAGTATTTTTTTATGGTGCTTGTTAACTTTGGGGGAATTGTGCATCCCAAGGTCTCTGCAGGCCAGTGATCTGTACAATCTGTCTCTCTAAACAGCCTTGGTCTGGTTTGTACTGTCCTTTGAGATAGATGGCTGTCATGAAAATGTGACTGATCAATGTTCTCCACAACTGTATCCCTAGTCATTTGGGGCAATGACTAAAAGTTTAGCATTGAGATTTTCATTTTCCATAATGAAAATAAATCTGATTTTTAGAACAGGTGTTATACTCCTAAAGGAAGGCAAAACACCACTGGGTACTAAATGACTGGATTTCAGGACTGATTGGGCTAGCTTGATCTCACCAGGGCTTGGAAAGTAAGTGGGGTCAGCCTTGGGCTTGTTCGGCACTTTCTTTTCTGGTCGATCTGAACTTGTATCTACAGCCTTCCCTTTTTCCAATTTTAAACACGTCACCCTTCTGCATTTGCATTGTCCCAATTTTAAGTCTCCTTCCCACTTGATGGGGAGGTGTCACTTGAATCTCCAGCCAGCATCGAAGGAGAACAAGGCTGGAGAGTGCTTTATTTCCTGCCTTTTGACTCCCAATGATACAGTTAGAGCAAGTGGGGGGAGGGGCAAGTGGAGCATGAGGCTGCTTGTTTATCTTTCTTTTCCTTCAGGAGCGGAGGGGAGGGGAGGCAGCAGTCTTACAGAGAACAAGGAGGGGAAAGAAAATCCAAGAGGCAAATCTCTGCTCATAGAAGTGTGGGCTTTTGAAGCGCAGTCACTTTAAAACGGGTCCCAAAATGAGGGCAAATATAACTCTTCTGAGGGAATGGCAACCGGGAACCGGGCAGTCTTTGAACTGACGCCCTGACCAATCAGCGATAGACTGCTTTGCTACATCAGCATTGGAGGCATGGGGCAGGAAGTTAATCTGGCAAAAAGTAGAGATTTACACTTAATACTGGGGCTCCCTGAGTGGTTTCCTTAAATGTAGTGAGTTATATCTGCTCCTAGATATCACGCAGGAAAGGTAGGGTTACCACAGATCAATCATAGACATTGCAGAGGGAAAATGTAAAGCACTAAATATCAAAATGGAAATCAAATAATGTGTAGATGACTTTTTAAAATTTGAGGTCACCGGGGGTAAAAAACCAAGTGCAGATTCACCCTTGGATGGGAGACCACAGGGGCAGGCAATGGCAAACCACCTCTGCTCATCTCTTGCTCTGAAAACCCAAATTTCCCACTGTTTACATTGGGGGGTAGGATGGAATGAAAAAACAAAGAAGTTTGAGGGAATACTGGGGAAGAAAACTTCCATGAAATATTTTCTTTGAAAGTAATAAAATGCCTTTAAAGATAAGGTTTTATTCAGTCAAGATGTACAGCATGACTATTTGGAGTATTTCATTTCACTTTTCCATTGAGCATTTTGGGGGACACTGAAAACTCCTATGGAATATCTGCTGTGTAGTTGTTTGTTTAGAGCCTCTTGTGGCGCAGAGTGGTAAGGCAGCCGTCTGAAAGCTTTGCCCATAAGGCTGGGAGTTCAATCCCAGCAGCCGGCTCAAGGTTGACTCAGCCTTCCATCCTTCCGAGGTCGGTAAAATGAGTACCCAGCTTGCTGGGTGGTAAATGGTCATGACTGGGGACGGCACTGGCAAACCACCCCGTATTGAGTCTGCCATGAAATTGCTAGAGGGCGTCACCCCAAGGGTCAGACATGACTCGGTGCTTGCACAGGGGATACCTTTACCTTTACCTTTAGTTGTTTGTCTCTCTTCTCCATTTTAATATTGGAGGCACTTTATATTGTTGTACAACAAATATGCTTAGGTTTGCTGGAAAAGTATGTATTGCATATATTTCAGTTTCCCTCAGTTTTTTCCAAAATAAGAGAGGGGAAAAACCATTCCCTAAGTTTTCACAATTTCTGGAAATTTTATATATATGTAAATATATCAGCTAATGCAATTTATGAACGTTCCCCCTCCAGCCCTAAGAACAGCAGCAGGTTTAAATTCCGAATCATTTCAACACTAATTCTTCTGAAAAACTGGCTAAAAAAGACTGGCAGCTTTTAAATAAAGCTGAATCATCACCTGTGATCAACATGCATTGACATGTGTCTTAAAAGCAAAGAAAATATGGGGGGGGGGGGCAGATGAGCTACTGATAAATTGAGAAATGCTTGCCCATTATTTTTCCTCTCTCCTAATTAAACTCTGCAATTACATCATGTATACGTTGTCCTGTTTATTTCTCTAAAAATTGAATTAGTAAAAAAAAAAAAATCCAATATGTCTCTAACCCAGAGATCAAAATTGCATATGCAGGCACAGAAATTGCATTCATACACAATCAGAAAGCCAGCCCAGAGCCAGTGAGGTTATACAGTAGAAGAAAGTGAAAGTGCTGTGCACAGAAATATTTTGTTGAGTGGGAGTATTGGCTAATATTTCTCTAACACATATGTGCTGGATCTTTCTCTCCTTGTTGTCCTCCAATCTTCCACTGCCCAGAAGAAAAAAATCAAGGCACTTCCTTGGACCTAGGCCAAATTTCCACTACTTTACTGTGAGGAAGTGTGCATGCACATGAAAGTTAACACCTTGAATACAATTCTGTTATCTTAAAGGTGCCATTGGACTCAGATTTTGCTTTACTCAACTGACAGACTGGAGAATTCACTGCCAGTCAATGTAGTGATTGCCACTAACACAGATGACTTTAAAAGAGAGTTAGATAGATTCATGGAAAAGAGGTCCATTAATAGCTAATTGTCACTCTATTTTCAGAGGCAGCAAACCTATGAATATCAGTGCTAGGCGGTGACAGCAGGGGAAGCCCTTGGCTTTAGTGACTTGTTTGTTTGATCCTCCTGGGCAACTGATTGTCTGCTGGGTGAAACAAGATGCTGTAGAAGAAAGAGGACTCTGATCTAGCAGGCTCTAATCTCTAACTATGAGCATCTAAATAAAAGGGGTAACCTGCTTGGGACATTAAATGTTTCTTCTGCACACTTTCTTTATAGTTTGGAGATGAGCAGCAATTCCAGGAGATCTCCAGGCCCCACTTGCAAGTTGGTTGTCCCTGTTCTGAAAATATTCCTTGAGGTTTGGATGTGGGACCTCAAAAGCATCTAATGCCTCCACATTCACCTAACCAGCCACATAGCACCTCCTGACCTATTTCAGGTCATGAAAACATTGCATAGAGGAAGTAAGGTTGCCAGATTGGTGTAGGTTCTTGTTCTGGAATTCCACACTACTTAGGTGTGCATAAATCTGACTAGGGTCAAGACTGCTATGAACAGAGAGACCTGTTCTTAGGGTTACCAACTTTCAAGTGAGGCATTAAATCAACACCAAACCATTGAGCCAGTGCCCGTTGTATTACAGAACACAACGGGCTTTACTACTAGTATTCTAATAAAACAGGACTTCTGAGTAGGCATGTTTAGTATTTCTTCTAAATAACTTAATTATTATGAATTCCAAATTAAGTATTCAGAATAATAAAGCAAATATTTCACAATATTAATGAATTGCATACTACAGTTGTAGTAATAATTGATATAAGCCAGAGTTCATAAATTTTGACAGCCTTTGATAGCCATTCATTATTTATAGCTGTTGTGACCTCTTTCCTTTTCTCCTCTGGGTCTTGTGACATGTGTCAAGGACTTCAGGAAGGGGGGGGATGATAAATTTCTCTCTCCATATGCCACAATTGAGAAGCAAAATTAATGGGTTGAATTCTATTATTCCCTTTTAGGGGTGTGCATTCGTATATATCCAAGCTGAATAAATACCCTAGATATACCTTATTGGTATTCTTTGGGTATTCTTTCAGCTGAATATACATTACATTCAAGTATCTTTTTTGTTACCTTATATGTGGTGCAGAGTGGTAAGGCAGCCATCTGAAAGCTTTGCCCATGAGGCTGGGAGTTCAATCCCAGCAGCTGGCTCAAGGTTGACTCAGCCTTCCATCCTTCCGAGGTCGGTAAAATGAGTACCCAGCTTGCTGGGAGGCAAATGGTAATGACTGGGGAAGGCACTGGCAAACCACCCTGTATTGAGTCTGCCATGAAAACGCTAGAGGGCATCAACCCAAGGGTCAGACATGACTCGGTGCTTGCACAGGGGATACCTTTACTTTTACCTTTTTATAGCCAGATAGCAATATCTAAAGGGCATTTAGAAAGATTGCAATCTCTTTAAACATCTTCTGGGTGAACTCACAGCTTAGAGAAGGCATTTAAGTGGACCATAATACATTTAAATGCCTTTGAAGTTAACTCACAGCTTGAAGATTTTTAAAGAGTCTGCAATCCCCTTAAATGCCTTCCGTGCTCCACCGGGAACAATGTGTAATGGGGACACCTTCTTTGGGAGCTCATAGAATCTAACTCCCTGGTTCAATCTTTATGAAATTTGGGGGTTCTTTTGAGGAGAGGCACCAGCAGCACCCCAAACCCTTTGATACTCTAAGATTGTTTCCCCATTCTCCTTTCCCCTAAGGAGAATATTGACTATAATGGTCCCCATGGGACTATAATATACCCAATAGGGTATAACAACACATACTAATATTTGTCAGGTTCAATATAAAAGGTAAAGGTATCCCCTGTGCAAGCACCGGGTCATGTCTAACCCTTGGGGTGACGCCCTCCAGCGTTTTCATGGCAGACTCAATAAGGGGTGGTTTGCCAGTGCCTTCCCCAGTCATTACCGTTTTACCCCCCAGCAAGAGGGGTACTCATTTTACCGACCTCGGAAGGATGGAAGGCTGAGTCAACCTTGAGCCGGCTGCTGGGATTGAACTCCCAGCCTCATGGGCAAAGCTTTCAGACAGCTGCCTTACCACTCTGCGCCACAAGAGGCTCTTCAGGTTCAATATAGCCAAATCCCAAAAAAATACCAATATTTCTCCATACTGGTATTCCCCTTAGCTACTTCCAAAATACTGTGTAATATGACTAAATGGCACTAGGCTTTGCATGAGTTCTGATCCCCCCTCATGGTTTCCATCACAGTTTAGCTTTGTTTCCCCTGCAGTGAGACTGCTAACTCTTCATCCATTAAAATTCACGACAGCCAGCTATGCAGGATAGATTGTGCATAAAAAAATGCTTCCCTGTGTAGATCTTCTTGGATCCCATCACTTCCTGTTGGATTATACAAACAAAGTTGATAGATCTGGAAATGTCACTGCTGAAATTTCTACCCATTGGTGAGAAGGTTATAGAAATGCTGTGAGCATAAATATGGGCTGTAATTGCACAGGTGTTGTGGCAGCTGTAACATTTCTTCCAAGGTAGGTTTGTCTTGCCATTCTTTCAGCCTTCCTATTTCTCCCATCTTTCCATCCCTGGGAACTCCATTCATTTCCCATGTTCATATATACAGTGCTCTCTGTCTTATGAAGTTTTTTCTTTAAATATCTTCTCCAACCTTCCTTTATCTAAATACAATATAACTCTGTCATTTAGAGATATGACAATACTCTCTTTCCCGTCCAGTACTCAAGATGGAATCCTTTCAGAATTTATAGATAGAAAACATTTGGAAGCACCCTTCCATCAGAAGTCAGTCATTCACCCAAGGTTATTCTTTTATACTGCATTTAATCTTTCACAGCACGTCTATCATTGTTTTATGAACATCTGCAATTCTCAGTTGTCTATATCTGTAAATTACAAACTGCAAAATGTGATGTACCCCATAAGTATGGAAACTTAACTATGAATTAGTAATGAAAATCATGTCACTCCACATGGGCTGTCAGTTAGCTGCAGACTTCCACATGTTCCCCCAAGATACTTCTAAAAATAAAGCAAGATGACTGTATGTCAACAGGAATCTAGATACACTAAGGATTGACATCACTGAATACTAGCACCTGCAGCTGCAGAAAAAGACTTGAGGCTTTACTGCAGATATGTAGACAGCAGTGTAGAATAGTTCTCACGGTTTTGTTATAAACCTTCCTTCCTTTATCCTGGTAGCTCACCACTGTATTCTGTCCAATACATTTTTTTATCCCATTCATTCTCCCAGAAGCTCAGGACAATATATCTGTTTCCCCTGGCCCCATTGTATCCTTGCAACAACTTTGTGACATACGGCCGGAGGAGAGAGTATGACCGAACCAATATCACCTAGCAAGCTCTATGGTGGTGGGTCAATGACACTCTGGCAGTGCAGTAGCCCACTCTAGTTTTGAATATGCACTTTCCAGTACATATTCCAGACTCCCTGTGAAAGGTGACAGGACTGGATTCCCCAAAAGCTGTTCATATGCTATGATGCACCTGTTTCCTCAAACACTTAACCACAAAGGTTTTCTTCCAGCCTTCCATTTAAGGAATTCAGAAATAGTTAGAACTTTTGTTTTGTGGAATGTCACAGTGATTAAAAGTGTGGCTTATAGGCAGAAATTCTATGGCAAGGGGGCTTAAGGAGAGATCTACAACTCAACTGGAAATAGAAGAAAACCCTAAATATAAATCTGGTATGCTTACAGTGAAATCTTCATCATAACCTTCTGTGTCCTTCAGAGTCAATGGGCTTATAAGAATTTAATTGAATTAAGCATTACATTGCTATTATATTAATTGAATTGGATTTTGATAGGCATTGGTTAAGTACCTAGGGGTTCCTTGAGGCTCTGTATTCCAGACCCTGACTGATATTCCAATCAAAACAGAGAAGTCACCCTGAGTAAACAAATCTTGCATTTCATAGACTTATAACCACACCCTTATTAGTGGCCATAATAATGTTCCTTGCAGCTATGGTCTGTGTAAATGAGAGACCCCCTAACAGCTGGAGGAGTTGCAATAGTGTAGAAAAGGAAATGTGTGTTTTGGAATTCTTTTTGAAAAGTTTGCATCTCAGGAGAGTTCAAATTTTTCAGTTAACAGAGAAGGATGGGAGGCCAGAGAGGAACATCATGTTACTAAAGCATATCATTAATGTATACTTTATTCATGGTGCAAAACAAAGCAGAGTTATATGTTTGAAATCCATTGAAATCCATTGACTTAGAAGGATGAATCTCTGCTCAGGATTGCACAGAAGTCCTAAAGAATAAAGAAACAAGGAAAACCACAAAAATAGGACATTTTTCTTTATCATATTGCCAGTGGATAGATCTGTTTCTCTCTGTTTGCTTTAATTATTAGACCGTCCTTGTTATATTCTTGCAGGATTGCACTGTGTCAAGTCGCTTCCAATTGATGGTGACCCTATGAATTAATGACCTCCAAAACATCCTATTAACAGCCTTGTTTAAGTCTTGAAAAGGGTTCCTTGACTGAATCAATCCATCTCATGTGTCCATTCCGCAATGGCAGTGCTGCTCTGGGCTGCCTCTGGTTTTTTGCAATGGGGTAGTCAGCTCCGCCTCTTCCCAGGTCCACCCAGGGGGAGATTTTCCCTATCAGACCTGGTCTGCCTTGGATTACTACCTCCACACGAGACGGCCAAGGCAAAGAGGTAACAACGTAATGTGAAAAAAAATTGTGAAAAAAATTGTGAAAAAAATTGTGAAAAAAATTGTGAAAAAAATTGTGAAAAAAATTAAATGCCCCAGTTGGTTCCACATCATTGCAAAGTGCTGCAGAACCAACTGGGGCATTTTTTGGCTCTTCTGGGACATTGTAGGCAGGGGAGGCGCTGGGCTTGGAAGGCCTGACAGGTACCCAGCCAACTGAGACTGGGCTTTTGTTTGTCTCCTCCTTTTCTTCGTAGTCACTTCTTTCCTGAGGCTAATCTTATAAAGAAGAATAGAAACTCCGAACTTGTATAGATGACTCCCATGACTCCCACTTGTTACTGCTGGCATTGAGAGGCAACAAACAAGAATGAAGGAACAGGGCAACAGAAAGTTGTACAAAGTTCCAGGTCTAATCTCTGCCATTTCCAGTTGAAAGGGCCAAGTAGTAGCTGATATGAAAAACCTTTGACTGAGACCTTGGAGAGCTGATACCAGTCAGAGTAGACCAGCCTTTTAAAAAATATTTTGACTATAGAGGAACCCCCCAAATACTTTTCAGGCTTCGAGGAATCCCAGAATTGGTGGCATGCCTGTTCAAAGAAGTGAGCACAGAAGAAAGATATGGGAGCCGGTCAATCAGTCATTTGATCATTTGCCATTTCTACTGAGGAGAAAGAGACTAGGCCTGTAGAGCAACAGGGGAAGTGGGCTTCAGTGATGTCTGGTGAGCTCTTGTCCCTGGAAACCTGGTTGGGCATTTCTGGAGTAGACAGTACTGATCTTGTTAGATCAGTGGTCTGATTTCGTATAAAGCAGCTTTTGCATCTATGTATTTTCAAAAGAGCCTCTTGTGGCGCAGAGTTGTAAGGCAGCCGACATGCAGTCTGAAGCTCTGCCCATGAGGCTGGGAGTTCAATCCCAGCAGCCGGCTCAAGGTTGACTCAGCCTTCCATCCCTCTGAGGTCAGTAAAATGAGTACCCAGCTTGCTGGGCGGTAAACTGTAATGACTGGGGAAGGCACTGGCAAACCACCCTGTATTGAGTCTGCCATGAAAACTCTAGAGCAGTGGTCTCCAACCTTTTTATCACCGGGGACCACTCAACGCTTTTTACTGAGGCCCGGTGGGGGGGATAGTTTACTCCTCTACTCTCAACCACTGCCCTAATGCTCTCTGATCGCTATGGTAATGTTTAAACATCCCTTCAAAATAAGATACAGACACACCACAACAATGAACATAAGGAACATTTTATTTTCATGGAAATTTTAACTCATGACAATGACAAATCAATGGGAACCCTGAGCTTGTTTCTCTGCAATGAGATAGTCCCATCTGCGAGTGATGGGAGACAATGACTCCCAAAGTGTATTGTAAATGGCCGAGGGGGGGGTGAAGTAAAGGGCCGGAGGGGGGGGGAGAAGGCGTCCTTCGCGGCCCACCTCCAATTACTCAAAGGACCACATGTGGTCCGCAGCCCACAGGTTGGGGATTGCTACTCTAAAGGGCGTCACCCCAAGGGTCAGACATGACCTGGTGCTTGCACAGGGGATACCTTTACCTTTATTTTCAAAATGAGTTTGATCAGGAAGGGATTACAGGAGCCAGCTCCAGAGCAGTGATGCAATGCCCAGCAAAGACTCACCACAGCCTGCAGTTGATGCTGCAGAGGGCTGGCTGGAGGTGGATGCAACCACCCCAGCGGCCCTGGAACACTGTGTGTTTGTAGCTTCCACAGCATAAAAAGGAGAGGCGGGACCGCAGTGCCGATAAAGGCACCACATGTGTGAGTCCCTACCGCTTCTCCAGGATGCCGCAGAGCAGCTTCCCTCGCACCCACCCTATGTCAGTGTTTGAAGTAGATGATTGTCTGTTGATATTACATCACAGATGTGGGTTCACATGGGATGGAGCCTGTTGGCAGTGGGTCCGGTGTGCAATCGGACTCCCTGGTGTTTGGGACCTCCATAAGAGGTTGCAGGTAAATGAGCATGGCTTACTTAGCTGGGAGGCCAGGGGCTTGTTTTGCCAGGTGGCCTGGGGACAGTTTTGCCAGGTGGCTGAGGTGGACATCCATTGGCTCCCCATCATAGGTCGCTTCCCTTAGGGCAGACTTCAGTAGGCCAAGGGATCTGCTCTTCCAGCTGGGAATGGTGTGGGTTCCCAGGGCACCTCTGGATTCTGTAGGTTGTGGTGCAGTCTGCTGATTACTAGGACAGGCTCCCTCTCCCATGCTGCGCCAACCCTGCCGTGGGGAGATAATAAAAGCTATGGCCTTGTTTATCTTTTATTGTTTATCTTATTCTAGCCCTTGTTTATCTTATTCTAGCCCCAAATGCCCTCCTGCGGGTCAACTTCTCCCTCAGCTTCTATGAGGCAGTCAGCTACCATAAAATTTTTGTACATTTCCCCTTAAATTATCAGAAAGAAAAGACATGCTCCTTTTTAAAAGGAGGAGATGAAAACCAGTGTCAGGGATCTGCTGTATCCACACAGTGGCTCTCAGTAGCTCTAGAACTGATCATGACTTGGCAATTTTTTCCAGATTTCCATGGTCTAAGAAAGATTAGTTTTGTCTTATTTGGATACTCAATTAGACTGGGAGGGATTTCTCGTTAGTGTGCAAGTACAGTTACAAAGTAGCAGCTGGATTCATATACTGGATATTCAAGAAAAAAAAAGAGGCATTGTTTCCAAGATTGAGAAGAAAAAGATAAGAGATTATAGTTTAAAAGAAACAAAACCCATGAAATTACTTATTTCCAAGAAGAACGGAATACATGTGGGTGTTTTCTTCCTTCTTTATTGCCCTGCCACTATTTTGAGGCCGCTGAACTCGGGTGTGTTGCTGTTGTAAATCTTCAATGGTAGGAAGGAATACTAGTCAATAAATACTTAACAACAGTATAAATTATGTACACTAGAATAAGTAAGCGTTACAGGAGAAAATGCAGAGAGACGAATGGGGTTTTGGCAAAGAATGCCATAAACCCCCTCCTAAGAGTTTGAATTTTTACAAGTGAAACAGCATTAGTGGTGATAAAATGGATGCTAGCAATTGTTCTTACATGTTTCTGGATGTTTATTGAAATGTTAAATAGCTGTATGTGTGAACAGCCACTGGGAACTGTAATTAAGATTTCTCTAAACATATATAATTTATGGCACACTTATTCTCTTTTAATAAGTAAGAATGTAAAGGCTTAAGGAGCTGGTGATGAATTGCACCAGGAGCTTCAATGAGCTCCTGCATCTTACTCACTAGTGGAACTATCTTTAATGGCTTTACTGTCGAGATGTCCTTTAAGTATATTTACCAAACAGTTTACGCTCCAAGTCTGCAAAGAATATTGCCTTCTTTTCTCTCTGGCCCATCCCCCGTCTTTCATTTAGTACTACAGTTTCAAAGTGAAAGTGGATCGTTATACAAAGATATAACCTAGACCTAATGGATGCTATGCCATCACCCAGTAGTAGTTTGTATTTGTAATGGGAGACAGACGCTGGGTTGCATCCAAAGGTTCCATTCCATTAACAGTAAGCCTTACTTCAATACAACAAACTTTCCTCCAGTCAAAGTGGTCTGTTCTATCAGAGAAAAATCCCTTGCGCTAGCAGCAGGTTCCACTGTTAGAGGAAACCCGCTTTTGGATCGGATTAGGAGGTTGGAGATCTGACCAGATCTTTGTCATATTAGATGAATAGTATCATAGAATCATAGAGTTGGAAGGGGCCACACAGGCCATCTAGTCCAACCCCCTGCTCAACGCAGGTTCAGCCCAAAGCATCCTAAAGCATATCTGTTAAAGACATGATTAAACTTTCTGTTTCCTCATTGAGAGATCTTCCAGGCTGCAGAGAAGGATTTATTTAGAGAACCTTATGATGGGTCACTGGGAGCTTTGGATTTCACACTGGAAGATTATAGAAAGGACCACACCCAGATGTCTTCTCCAACCTTGTGGCAGATCCCTAGTTCCTGAGTGTATAAGGGAACACAGTGATATGAACACAGCTGGAATATGCTTAGAATGGTGGCTTGCAGGCTGCCATATGTGTGCAGGAATGATGACACGTATGCTTGGATGGCTTCAAACACAGCCACAGCTTTTATTAACACAGATGTTGGACCAAAACTTGGTATGGATAGGAGAGCCTGAACCTGCAGTCATAGACCACTGCCCCTTGACTCCAGCAGCACCAGGGAGCCACCCAATAACACCCCAGGGAACCTGGGTCCCCCCTGCTGCTGTGTCATCCCTAGTGAGGTATTCCAACCTGGTGTCTACCATAGCGAGGCACAGACCTCCTCTGTATTCACACAGGCCACCTGGCCCTGCAAGCTTCCAGCTTCTTTAAGAAGGCCCCCAATCATGGGGAGTTCTACCCCAAAATTGAACTCCCCCCCCCACAAAATCAGGTTGTGCTGGAGCCACCCTGAAAAGCCATGACAAAAGGAATTTTATTCTTAATAAGCATAATGCCAAACATTAACAAACTAGCATAACCATAACTTTTAACACAAACGTATAACAGGGTGGGTGGGGGCTGACCAAGCTCACTGGCCACTGGTGGGGGATGAGGCCAGCATGACACAGCCTGCACTTTAAATAAGGTGCCACAGGCACACATCCACTTCTGGCACGCTCGCACACGCACCAAAAGCCCCGCCCCTGACCCTCTGCGAGGCACAACAAGTTGTCCCCTGGCAGGCAGCCACTTTGCCAAAGGTGGCATTGGGAGGGGTAAGTCCCCCAGCCAATATTGTTGACAGAAGACTCAGGATGAATCAAACACCACATGCTGTTACCGAGGAACCAGAGGTAACAAGTATAGTTATCTAGAACTTAACTTACTCTGGCCCTAGTTCAGAGATCTGCTAAGTCCTGTTACACATAACTATATACATATGAGTCTCAGTGCAATATGTTCATTAGATTAGAGAAAGTCCTTTCAAGTAAAGTAGATTTTTTAATTAAACTACCAAAAAGCAGACAGAAAAAGAAGATAAATAGGACAGGAGACAAGACCATAGCAATCATCTTATTTAGCAGGTATTTTTAGAAGCAGTTCTTAAAAGCAAATTCTGTCTTAGAGGACACTCTACATACCTAAACATATATGTATATTCTAATTGTATTTCACCCATGCCCAGTTGATTTGTGTAAAACACACCTTTATGCCTGTGGAATAGAGACCAGGGCCTTGGGGAGACAGTGGGAGAAAGGAGCTGTATTTCATACAGCATACGGTCAGTAGTGTGTGTGTGTGTGTGAGAATGAATTTTTCCAAAGGGAGAATGAGTTGAAATACTAAGGAGAGGATAACAAAAAAAATAGAAGAGATGACATACTTTGCCTGATACTGAAGAAAATGATGACCCTGTAGTTCAGTGGTTGACAAAGAGATTTGAGGGTGGTAGGAAGAACTAATGGAGATAAATGAAGAGACAGTAGAACCAAGAACTCTTCATTGCAGACCTGGGTGTAAACTGCACGGAGCTTTTATTCCAACCCCAGATTGATTCAGTCCCTGCCCTCTACACAGAATGCGATTTCCACTTGGATTTGGGGCGATTTTAATTTTCCTTCTGCAGCAAGAAGGATTGATCCGGAGTGACCCTACCTATATTGTGTGATATCTCAGACTGCTTTTAATCCTGAATATCAAGCTTGGGAAAGAAAGCTCCGTGGTAGAGAACCTCTGATAGGCTACACCTGGTCATGTGACACGCTTGCCTTAAAGGAGAAGCCCCTAAATTCTCTCAACTTCTGTCAGTCCTGGATTTTTCCTCCCTCCTCTGCCTTTTTCAATCCTCTCCCCCTCTCCTCCAAGAAAAGAAAGAGGCTCCCTCCTTGGCTCCTCTCCCCCCCCCTTCAAGAAAAGAAAGAAAGCTCCTTGGCTCCCCCCAACCTTCTGAGCCTCCCTAACCACGTGCAGAAGACTTTCCTGTTTCAATGGGGAGGAGGGGAAGAGGAAGACCCGAGTTCAATGCAATCTGAATTCAACAGGATTGACAATAGAATAAAGAAAGTAAGTCCAGACTCTGCCCTGGGCCCATTCTGTACACACTAGATAATGCAATTCCAATATCCTTTTGTAGCTGGATGTTCCTTTGCAGAACAGGAAAATCTACTTCTAAAGTGCATTGAACGTGCATTATCTAGTGTGCGAGGAATGAGCCCTGGACTTTATGTGTGCTTTTTCTGATCATAACCATTTATGCACTGGGAACTTTACTGCCCCAGCTCTCATGCAGGAGTACAAATTGGGGCTGGATAAGGTGCACTGGGCCAAATGCTCTCCCGTGTGGGTGTAGGAAGAGGTGGGGCAACCTGCCACGACTAAAACTCCAGCCTGCAGCCTGGCATGAAACCTCCAGTGCATAAATGGTCCATGTGATTATGGAGGAAGCATTACCTAATCTCTAACTAGTCTGAGGGCCAAACTACATGATATTTTAAAACACATTGAGACCTGATTCACTTTCTCCACAGTCACACAACAGATGTGGGGAGGGTTATTTTTAATGACTGGGGGGGGGGTAGGCTTAGGACCATGGTACAGAAGGATGTTATTATTCTTCTCTCTTGCCATTTTCATAAACCCAAACAGTCATGGATGGGAGTTATTTGCATAAATTGGAACCCAAGAGTGATATTTTTCATTTTCTTTTGATGTACTTTTTGAAAGTACATCAAGATTTTTAAGGATTTATTCTTGTTTTTTGATACCATTGATACCATTGCTGGGATTGGAAGGCACTATTTTTCAGTGGTTGCAGTCATATTTGGAACATAAGTTTCAGAAGATGGTGCTCCAACTTGTCCTCTAAGCTCTTTAACATCTACATGAAACTGCTGGGTGATGTTATCTGGAGACTTGGACTGGGTTGGCATACTATGCGGATAACACTCAGCTCTGTGTTAATCAGGTTATCCTGCATGTTCCAGCCAAAATAATAGTAACAAAGAAAGGATGACAGCAACAATATACAACCCATAGGTACACCAAAGAAGTGGTGGGAACAGGTGACAGTTTATTTCTCCACCACAATTGAGTCAGCTTAATAATTTAGCAGCTTGTGACCCAATAACTCCCTGTTGATTTTTCTCTTCCGCCATTGTGTCATCTTAATTGTTTAAGGCAATCATTGACCATATAACCCCCCCCCCCCCCCATGATGTTTCTAAATCATCTGAAAGGGGCAGTTGTATGACTGTTACTATCCAAGGAGAATTCAGCCAATTATAAGCCAATCTCTAAATTGCCATTCTTCAGGTATGTGGTGACAGAGCAACTCCAAGACCTCCCAAATGACACATCAGCCCTTGGCCCTTTTCAGTCATGCTTCATTGCTGGGTTTGGAACTGAGATGGAGTCAGTTGCAATTGGGCATGATCCCTGTTTCAATTGGACATTAATCTTTACTGCTATCAGCACCTTATGGCATGGTGGACAACTCTATTCATATTCATCAATGGGAATACAGAGTGGATGTTAAATGCATAATTCTGCTATGATTTTATCTTGCGGTCTAGTCCAGCACTCAGAGTTTCCTGCAGAGGAACTGTCTTTTGGAGTGCCACAAGGGTTAATTTTCTCACATGTGCTATTCGGCATACTCAGTGAGATCCTCTGGTACTCTACAGTAAAGGTAAAGGTAAAGGTATCCCCGGTGCAAGCACCGGGTCATGTCTGACCCTTGGGGTGACGCCTTCTAGCGTTTTCATGGCAGACTCAATACGGGGTGGTTTGCCAGTACCTTCCCCAGTCATTACTGTTTACATTACATTACATTACATTACCCAGCAAGCTGGGTACTCATTTTACCGACCTTGGAAGGATGGAAGACTGAGTCAACCTTGAGCCGGCTGCTGGGACTGAACTCCCAACCTCATGGACAGACAGCTTCAGACAGCATTTCTGCTGCCTTACCACTCTGTGCCACAAGAGGCTCTACAGTATAGTGCCATTAATATGCTACTGACATCCAGCTTTATATTTCATTATTATCATACGCCCATTATCTTGTAGCAGCCCCCATATCCATCAGAAATATAATCTGCCTTCTAACACTCGTCAAAGCCTGCCTGGAGGATGGCTTTACATTGTTTGCAGAAATGAGCCCTCTTGATCTTTTCTAACAACCCCCCAGAATTGTTAGTATATGCAAGCTCTAGAGTGTGCATGATTCTAAAGCATATAAAGAATATACTGCAGGGGACACTGGGAGAGATGAGTATTTAGCATAGTTGGATTAGGAACTTCCAGATATTTTTCAAATGATCTCCTCCAGGGTGCTGATTGGACCGTTGGAGACTTCCTACTCCATGGCAGACTTCCTCCCTTCTTGCCACCAGAACAGACAGAATTAACACAGAGGAGACAGAAAGCTAAGAGTCTGTCTGTCTGTCTGTCTGTCTGTCTGTCTGCTCTTCCTTTACTATGTTCTTTTCTTAATAAAATGATTTTATTCCTTTAAGCAGTCTGGTGCTGTTATCTCTTTGCATATTTAAATGCTGTAAACAAGAAGCAAACGATACTAAACAATAAAATAACAGAAGCAGCAACAAAAACAATTCATTAGGTATATCAAGCATTAGCAGTATCCAAAAATCAACATTCATTATTTATTCATATATTTCATTTATACTCCACATTTTTGTTTTCACTGGACCCACAGTTCTTATATGAGAAACAAATAGATATTAGGGCACCCAGGCTTAGCAAAAGACTTCCTAACCTGAACTATCCTGCCCCCCTACATTTCTCATTGCCTCTTATCAGGGCAGAGTCTGCACTTACTTTGCTTATTCCATTGTCAATCCTGTTGAATTCAGATTGCTTTGAATTCGCATCTTCCTCTCCCCCCCTCCCCATTGAAACAGGAAAGTGTTCTGCACATGGTTAGGGTAGTTCAGAAGGGGGGGGGGGAGCCAAGCCTCTTTCTTTCTTTTCTTGAAGGGGGGGGAGAGGAGCCAAGCGGGGAGCCTCTTTCTTTTCTTGGAGGGGAGGGGGAGAAGATCGAAAAAGGCAGAGAAGGGAGAAAAAATCCAGGACCGGCAGAAGTTGAGAGAAATTAGGGGCTTCTCCTTTAAGGCATGTTTGTCACATGACCACCTGTGGCCAATCACGGGTCCTCTACCATGGAGGAGAGCCCAGATTCAAAACAGCCTGGTTTCTCTAATCCGAATCTTGAAATATTGAGCGTTAAAAGTACTCTAAGATATCGCACAATAAAGGTAGGGTCACTCCAGATCAATCCTTCTTGCTGCAGAAGGAAAATTTAAATCGCCCCAAATCCAAACGGAAGTTGCATTCTGTGTAGAGGGCAGGGACTGAATCGACCTGGGGTTGGAATAAAAGCTCCGTGCAGTTTACACCTGGGACAGTGGGAGGGGGGTGGATGATTTGGCATTATGCCAATATTTTAGTCTCATTTCTGATGGGAAGCAAAAATGCCATCATCATAGTGATAACAATACTCTAGCATAGCTAAACCACAGAATTCCTAGGCCATTGTCCCAATACAGTGAAATCAGTTCCAGTTAGAGATGCCAGCCTCTAGGCAGAACCAGGGGATGCTTTGGAATTACAGCTGATCTCCTGACAGCAGAAATCAATTTCCCTGGAGGAAATTGATAACCTTAATAATATAAAATAAGCCATGCTGGATCATGCCAAGGGCCTATCCAGCCCTATATTCTGTGTCACACAGTGGGCAAAATCCAGGTATCTTCAGGAAGTCCACCAGTGGGCCTAGAATAGCAGAAGCTCTCCCACTGTTGCCTCCCAAGCACCTGTAATACAGAGCATCACTGCCCCCAGACAATGTTCTATCTATACCTTGTAGCTAATAGCCACTGTTGGACCTCTGCTCTGTATGTTTATCCAATCCTCACTTGAAGATATCTGCTTGTAGCTGCCACCACTTCCTGTGACAGTGAATTCTACATATAAATTACTGTGCATGAAGAAGTACTTCCTTTTATCTGTTCTAAGCCAACTGCTCATTAATTTAATTGAGTGCCCGTGGGTTCTTATATTCTGAGAAGAGAGAAAAGTACTGAGTTTCTCTATTACATGCATAATTTTGTAAACTTCTATGAGGTCCCCTCGAAAGGTGTTCCACCCCTTAATCATTTTAGTTGCCCTTTTTTGCACCTTTTCACATGCTTTTTCATAGGTTGGTTTACATAAAACAAGAAGAATACAGATAATTCAATATTTATGATAATACAATAGTAACAGTAGGTAACATAATGGAACAGTAAACAATAGGGAGGACATTAAGTCAACTAACACATACTGATGACAGTGTGGGTTGGATGGATCAGCAGTGGTTACCATAGGAGGGGGGCTCGGGGGCTAGTGGGAAATGGTTGGTTCTTTTTAAAGATATGGTGATAAGAATCATACACAGGCTGCACTGTAGACTTACACAGGAGCATTATGATACCAGCTGATTTGGTTTGAATCCCCTTCTTAATAATGGACAGTATAGCATTGCCTTTTTTTTAAATTGCAGTCACACACTGTGTTGATTAGCCATGCACACGAGAAAAAAAATGGATTATTTCTGAGTCAGAGTCAAAGTACTTTATTGGCATAAAATGGCAAAGCATAACAACTAAAACTGAACAATTGCAGTTACAGACTCCATAGTGGAAAGACTCTCATTTAAAATTGCCAACAAAGACTTAGCTACTTTTACAATTATTGCTGAGTCCTTCACACTTAACTTTAATCCACTGTTTCTCATCAGCACAGATAGATATCAGTTTCTTCAAATATTCAGCTAAAGGGTGGAAATGTTGTGTGAACCTAGGTCATTCTGAGATGTTACACCCGCCATGCAAACAATATCTCTCCTGAGAGGGAATCTGCAAAAAATCTAAGATGTTTTGGCT
The DNA here is from genome assembly GCF_049243985.1 of Paroedura picta. Classification (NCBI taxonomy): domain Eukaryota; kingdom Metazoa; phylum Chordata; class Lepidosauria; order Squamata; family Gekkonidae; genus Paroedura; species Paroedura picta. The sequence goes on from NC_135371.1 coordinate 150,598,181, forward strand.
GGAATTGATTCAGCCAAACCCAAATCACTTCAAAACACCCTTAACTGGTTTAGCCAAACGTATTCGGCCAAATCCAAAGCAGTCTGATCCCCCCCCCCCCTGCACATGCCTCTCTGCCCCCCACCTTTGCAGGCAGCAGAGTATGTCCCTCCCCCGCTCTCGCCCCTGAACTTCTGGAGAAGCAATCGCCATTTTTTCCCATTAGACCTGGGAAAGAAACGAACGAGCAAGGCTTCTCCGGCTAAAGTCCGTCCACAAAAGTGCTTAAGAGTAAAACAAAGCTCCCTACTGCAAGTGTCTTTAAAGTTCCCAAGCACAATACAGCCCCCTGTTCGACACTGGCCATAATTTTGGCCACAAATTGTGCCCATGGGGGGGGGGGGGTTACTTGAAGAGTGTGTAAACGATTGCCAGCTCCTACACCAGCAAAAAATGTATTTCTGAGACAATGTTTTTGGCTTTTTAAAAAACAGTTTTTAAAGGGAAAGGGGCTTTTCGGGAGCACAAACACAATAGTTCATTGGCTGTTCTGTTAGATTGACGGCCAGGGGCGGGAAGAAGCATGGAAAAATATCGCTTCCTTTGTTGCGATTCCAGCGAGACCGGAAACAATGAATACAGCGCTACTGGGACTTCAATATTCCACTAGAATTAAAGGTATGTGGAATGATGAAATTTCAGTACTAAATATAGCATTTCTGCATACTATAAACATTCAGCAAAATTGGTCCTTGTGTGGAAAGCCCCCAAGATCTCCATGTCAGTTACTGCCAGTTCAGATGCCAGCAAATATATATTTATAGTTATGATTTTTGGCTCCTAAGTGCATTATCTTGCACTTGTCCATGTTGAACCTTGTTACCCCCACTGACACCCATTCACCCAGCCTTGACAGATCCCTCTGGATTCTATGGAAGGTGGACTTTATGTCCTTCCAAGGCTCCATCTTCAAACATCTAGGAGTTTTCCAGTCTAGCAAGTCTCATTCCAGTTTGTACCAGAAGTGACATCCTGATGTCACTACTCCAATCAGGTATGTCCCAGTAGTCTGCAATCTCCTACCAGGTATGATGAGTAAGTATCATGACCATTTCTGAACAGGTCAGTGACTTGAAGGAGACCTCAGAGGAAGAGCCTGAGGAGCCAAGGCCATCACCTGAGAAGGATCAGTCAGACGAGGGAGGGCCTAAAATGTCATAGGCGCTGGCTGGAGCACCCTGATGTCAGCCACTGAGATTGTCACCAGGCTTCCACTGAGCAGGTCTCCAGCCTGGGTCCATAGTCCCTCCAGACCCATTCCTATTCTGCCCAGGCCAAGTTGATCCAGAGCAGGCCAAGTGACAAACTAACTTTGCACATTGAGCGGGAGCAATATTTCATTGCAGGATCCTGGCCACAACACAATGCAGCCACAAAAGCTTCAACATCTGCCAGAAGTGCAACTGAGCCTGATTATCTTCAAGTGTATTTAGGCTGAGCCTTGGGAAGACCACCTTCTTAGATCAGTTGGTCCCCTGGGTGCCAGTCTGGTGCTTAAGCCCCAGTCTATCCTTCCAGAATTATGTCCAGGCTTAAAGTTTTACTCTAGACAAGACCTTACCAGGTTTGCCTAAGGAGTGTAATATTATTATTAGCGTGGTAATTGTAACTTGTATATCCATACCATACACAAGATTATTTCCTTCACAGTCTCACACACAGAGGTTACCAGACTTCAGAGATCAGTTCCCCTGGATGAAATGACGGATTCTGTAGGTGGACTGTATGACTTTAGAGCTGCAGTGAGTTCCCTTCTCTCTCAAATTCTACCTCCATACATCCAAGAAATTCCCAATGTAAGGCTCTAGATCAACTTTAAAAATCAAATGTAATAACACTGAAACCTGGTTTCCTTTTTTGACCAAGTAACAGGTTTGCTGGATCAGGGAAATTCGGTTGATATCATTTACTTGGATTTTAGTAAAGCTTTTGACAAGGTTCCCCATGATGTTCTGATGGATAAGTTGAAGGACTGCAATCTGGATTTTCAGATAGTTAAGTGGATAGGGAATTGGTTAGAGAACCGCACTCAAAGAGTTGTTGTCAATGGTGTTTCATCAGACTGGAGAGAGGTGAGTAGCGGGGTACCTCAGGGCTCGGTGCTCAGCCCGGTACTTTTTAACATATTTATTAATGATCTAGATGAGGGGGTGGAGGGACTACTCATCAAGTTTGCAGATGACACCAAATTGTGAGGACTGGCAAATACTCCGGAAGATAGAGACAGAGTTCAACAAGATCTGAACACAATGGAAAAATGGGCAAATGAGAACAAGATGCAATTTAATAAAGATAAGTGTAAAGTTCTGCATCTGGGTCAGAAAAATGAAAAGCATGCCTACTGGATGGGGGATACGCTTCTAGGTAGCACTGTGTGTGAACGAGACCTTGGGGTACTTGTGGATTTAAACTAAACGTGAGCAGGCAGTGTGATGCAGCGGTAAAAAAGGCAAATGCCATTTTGGGCTGTATCAACAGGGGCATCACATCAAAATCACAAGATGTCATAGTCCCATCGTATACGGCACTGGTCAGACCACACCTGGAGTACTGTATGCAGTTCTGGAGGCCTCACTTCAAGAAGGACGTAGATAAAATTGAAAGGGTACAGAGGAGAGCGACGAAGATGATCTGGGGCCAAGGGACCAAGCCCTATGAAGATAGGTTGAGGGACTTGGGAATGTTCAGCCTGGAGAAAAGGAGGTTGAGAGGGGACATGATAGCCCTCTTTAAGTATTTGAAAGGTTGTCACTTGGAGGAGGGCAGGATGCTGTTTCCGTTGGCTGCAGAGGAAAGGACACGCAGTAATGGGTTTAAACTTCAAGTACAACGATATAGGCTAGATATCAGGAAAAAAAAATTCACAGTCAGGGTAGTTCAGCAGTGGAATAGGCTGCCTAAGGAGGTGGTGAGCTCCCCCTCACTGGCAGTCTTCAAGCAAAGGTTGGATACACACTTTTCTTGGATGCTTTAGGATGCTTAGGGCTGATCTTGCATTGAGAAGGGGGTTGGACTAGATGGCCTGTATGGCCCCTTCCAACTCTATGATTCTATGATTCTATGAAGCCTAGATAGCAGTTGGATTTTATTTTTGGCAAGATTCAGCATAGTGTCAACTCAAAAAGGATAGTTCCCCTTAACTGTATGATTGCTTAACTCTTTTCCCAGGCTAATGGCAAAAAGGAGTAATTCACTGAGAATCAATAGTAAAACACCTGGAAGTTTTCAATTGCCACAGCCATTTTGAAAGAATGCTTCCTGGAGAAATAATCTTAGATTATCTGAAGAAAATTATAAGTGGATGTGTTTCTGGTTTTTGTTGGTATATTCACTTTTACTTTTTGATATAAATAAGTAATAAAACTATGGGACTGGTTTGCTAGAAGATAGTTGTGAGTAGATGATATTCTTTTTTTGTGCTTCTTAATTGGGATATTTACTTATGCTTTTCTTGTTCCTTCCTTTCTTGTTCATAGAACAGGTGTTGGCTTTTAAAAATATGATTTCTGTTTAAGAAAGAAAAAATACACATATAAACAGGGTACCCAGTCAGAAACTAATGCAAGTACTGAAAGGTTCTTACATGAGATTAATATATCAAATGTACAATGACCAAACTTGTCATTAGATGCTATAGAACAAGAGTGAAAACATCATACATCACCTGAATGCAAATGGAATCACATTCCATTCCAGTTACAAATATCTCAGAATAGTTACGGATATCTCAGAGGATAAAGTCTCCAAAAACACTGTACCATTAATTGGTAAGTTACTGTATCTCGAAATTTCCCCCCCTGAAGTTTGAGAGGATAGAGTATGACTTACTTCTATGATGTGGTGAAAATGGAAGATACTAACCTCTTTCTGGGTATATTCTAAACGGAGCTATTCTTTTCTCTTGGGTAAGATTTCTTTTATGAATCACTTTGGGCTGGACTTGTATGAAGATAAAGTCTTAAATCCCTTTTCAGAGACTTTGATTTCAGTTTAATTTTATCATTATTTAACTTTTAAAAAAGCAATTGTTATGGAAGGACTTTTTAATTACCTAGAACAGCTCTATTAAGTGTGAAGAAGCCATTACTATGATGTTCCTTTTCTTTTAGAAATGTATTTGAAAAATTGCCAACCTTTGGCTTAAATTGATACTGTTCATTGGAGTAGATTCCCCCCCTTAAGTATTATGAGAAGCATGTTTTCGGAGTATGAATATCAAGAGATATATGTTGGCACATGATTGGGTTTTGCAATACATTCTGAGTTCATGTAATGTACTTAATGTATATCCTGTACCTGAAGGCAGACATTTATTGATTGGCTTCAACATTTAATATTCATTTGAGTGTTTATAGTTCTATATAAGTAATTCATTTATAGTTCCCCTGAACAACTTTCTTTCTAGAAATGTACTGAGAAATTCACATGGATCAATAAATCATTCTCTACATTTCTGCTTCCCCCATCTAGTATTACTCATCTTTCCTCTTCCTTTTTTGTTTTGTTTTTGCAAATCAAATCCAAGCTAGGAATAGGTCACTGATGCTCAAGTTGAGCATGCCAACATGTGTGAGTACAGCAACAGTATTGCTATCCGGGTGCCTTTGAAAGAAAAGTTGGCTATTTTTAGTTTTAGCTCATTGCTTACTAATTATCAGAAGTCGCTTTTTAAAATGGAAAATGGCCAGGTAGCATCTCAGAGCAGACTTACTTCTTGAAGGGGGAACAGAAGCAGTTTTAAATAGAAAGCCAGAGCTTTACTTAGGAGTAGATAAAAGGAGGATATAGTTATGGGAAGGAACACTCTGTGCATTTCTCACTGGACTTCTGATGCAGGATTGGTGGTTACACAACTGGCTTGCTTCCAATACCAGTGAGTGGATGTTTTAGCATTGCTTGTGTATAGTAAGAAACTGTAAGAAACTACCCCTAAAAACTGTACGTTGCTTGCATGAAACCACTTTCGAATCTGATTATGGATCAAGCAGACCAAGGGCAGTCTGTTCTAACTAGAAGTCACTCAGCCATGTTCTAATCCTATGCAGAAGATGTTTGTCTGTATGGTTTCAGAATCATTTGCTAACAAACCATTAGCAATAATGGGTTCTACCGAATGCTCTACCTATCCATGCACTTAGTGTTTGCAAACTGGTTGAACCCATGCACAGTCACAGAAACTGAAAAGTACTTAGAAGGACATGTTTGGTACATAAATATCACTTGTGGCACATAAGTTCCATGATTTTATTCTGATGGTGGATGGTTGAGTTTCTTGCTGCTCTGCCTGGCTATAGTTACTAGTTTTGATCCAGATGCAACTTCTGACAGGTGAGCTGAAGGAAGCTGCTTTAAAAACTATTTAGAAAATAGCCATAATTCACTGTTAGATCATATGACTTACATCTATAGGTACAACATCATGCAAAATGCTGGTTTTTACCTTTAACCCTAAGGAAACAATTCCAAACAGATCTACTTAGAAGTAAGTCCCATTTTATTCAGAGGGAACTACTCCCAAGAAAATGTCCTTTAGAACTGCAGTGTAAATGTTTTAGGGTCAGTATATTTGAGGACTACCTTCTCCCTTACTGTCCAACCCACTATTTTGCTCCTTGGCCCTGCTATCTGTGCCCTTGACTGCAGAGGTGAGATGGGTGGCCACCAAAGCCATGGTCTTGTTCAATGGTAGTCCTTCAGTGTTCAACATCCTCCCCTGGGGAGCTGTCCTGCCATCTGCCTTACTCTCTTTCAGGCACTAGGGCAAAATATTTATTTTTGTCTAGACCGTGAATGTAGGGGCTCCATCTTTCTTGTTGGCTGTATTACAGCCACATCGGATATAACATGCTACTTGAGTTCTGCTCCCAAATCATGCAAGATTATATTGTATCCCAAGGGAATGCAAATGAATCCTCGGTGGGAAAATGGCATGGAGGATGAAGCAGAAGACCCTCCTCCCCTAGTTCCTAATAGAATTGAGCTCCAGAGGGTTTTAGAATGACACTTCCCAACAGCTGCTGTGTGATTGTGGGGAATTTGACTTGGGTCCAGAGAATCCCAATCAGACTTGCAAAAAAAAATGTATAGGTTGGTCCTGATTATTATGATTCTGGCCTGTGTTTTATATGCCTTGATATTTTATGGCTTGTTTTGTATTCCTAAAATTATTTTATGCTCTTGGGGGCTTTTGTTTTAGGGTCTGTTTGTTTTTTTTAAGCTTCTGGCTCTGTATATTTTGATAGACTTACTGCTGCAGAGTTATTTTTATTAATTTACTGTTTCATTGGCTGTCTAGAGAGAGTATGCTGAGAGGTAGCATATAAATGTTCTGAATAAATATAGAATAGATTCCATACACAATTCCATCCTTGGTGTCTTCTTACAGGAAGGATTTTGGGTAGAAGAACTAGGAAATATTTATGCCAAACTCTGGGAACTCCTGAGTATCAGGAGACCAGCTTTTCTCAGCTTTTTTACCATGGAGGAACCCCTGAAACCTTCTTCAGGCTTTGAGAAACCTCAGAAGTGGCACAGCAATACAGAATATGGTTGGGTAGCATAGCTGGGTACACACCCACTTAGGGTTCCTCCCCTTCCCACCCACTCCAGGCCCATCATTGGCCATTTTGGGAAGAGGAGGCAGGTCAACATGTCAACAGGGGGAGGCATATCACCCAATACATGTGTAACAAAAATTTAAAACATATATAAAATTAATTGATTAGCAGGGTGGCAATTCTGTCAATGAAGACTCAACTCACTTTCTTGGTGTAAACATGACCACAGCCAATTTTATTATATCACCCTCCACAGGGGTGGCCTTGCACGGTAAGTAGCCTGACCCCTCAGCCATCTGGCTGCTTAATCTGGGGGTCCACGGATGTCTTGGGACCCACTCCATCCCAGCCGGGAGAGCAGGTCCTCTGCATCTGGAATTCCTCACCGGGAAGCGGCCCCATCGAGGCCCACCAGGTGTCCACCTCACTTTGGTGGGTGGGTCGCTTAGCTATGAGTCCCTGGCCACCCAGCCAGGTCGGCCGTGCTTGATCTTAGCTGATCTTGTTAAGGAGACCCCCAACCTCCAGGGAGTCCAGTATGCAGACTCTTTCCGTGCCTAAAACGACTGTGACATAAAATCACATAACAGAAACAAGTAACCAAACCACAAACATAGGGGAGGGAGGGAAGCTGCTCAGCTTCTGGAGCTGAAGAGGACAAGGGCAGACGCACATGGTGCCTTTTAAAGGCACAGGTGTGCCCCCGCCTCCCTTGCACACCTCCTGTGGCATGCTCCAGCATGGCTCATCTTCAGGCCACCCCCCCACATCATCAATGGCAGCCACGGAAAGTACATGGCTGCTAATTAACTCCCATCCTTTTGGGAAACCCTTCCAGGGCTATCAAGAAACCCCAGAGATTCATGAAACCCTGGCTGAGAAAGCCTTGACTACGCAGACCAAAAGGACAGTTCTGTACAGTCAAAGCAACACCAGCAGAGCGCTTAGTTTCCATCTAGAAGCTTCAGGTTCAGCCCCTAAGATTTCTAATCAAAAGGTCTTTGGTAACTGTTTTTAAGAAAGACCATTATTTGACTGAGACCCTGGAAAGCAGCGGCCCTTTAAAGAAGATGCTATTGAATAGTATGGACCAATGTCTGACATCACTCGATGATTATTGCCTCTGGATTTTTGCTGCAAATATTTATTACATTCCATGCTTCAAGCTGCCAATTATGATTCCTTGGCAAATCATTAATGTGCATGAGTATTATTACCTGTGACAAATTATGAAGCTCAGTTTGTCTGATTTTTTTGCTTAATGGAAAAATTATAGATTCGATGAGAACTCTCTGAGTCGGAAGCCAGCCTCCCCCCCACCCAATTCTCCTCTGCATTCAAGATCAGTGAACATTGACTATGGATATGTCTCTGTGACAGTCCTATAATGCTGCAAACAATAATGAATAACTGTAGGAGACGAATCCTCATTACTTTCCTTGGAAATTTCCATGTTTGAAAAGGTGCATTCACCCGGGAACAGATTGATCTAGCGTTGTCTAATTCTGCATTTGAACTTGTCATTCCAGTTTCGAGCAGGTTCCTCTTAGCAGTGACTATTAAGTGGCAAAAAAATCTGGAAGAGTTCTTTCAAAGGGCGGAAAGCATTGATAATGTCATGTGTTAGAACCTATAAACCGCACTAGCATAAATACTTGAAAGGCTGTGACAGCCGTGTGGATAAAATTAGATATCTCCTGTCAATACATCTTCCTCTGAAATGTTGACCTCTCCAGGATTGGGGGGAAGAATGATGATGGTTCAGCATCTACCATCCAGCAGCCCCTTTCAGTCAAAAATGGATGTTTTGTCAAAAGGCTGTTTTTAAAGCAGAGGGAATGGGAAGCTGCAAATACATTCCTCCCAGATCTCAATGTTGCAACTTACTCTGAACTACAGTTTGTACGTATTTGACTATGCAAAAGGCCCTTCTTTCAAAGTTTTTAGATAGCTTTCTTAGCTGAAGATACCTCTCTAACAGTCTTTGACAGCTGGTGGTGGAAAGTGCCGTTTTAGTGCAGCTGTCTTATGTTGACCTCCTTGGGGTTTCTGAGGTGAGAGATGATTCTCACTTGTCCTCAGACAGGCACACAGTCGTATTCTCCAATATCCAGGGGGGAACAAGAAACATTTACCGGCTGAGGATTCTGCTGTTATAGGCACCTTGCAGGACCAGAACATAGTAAATAATTTTTTTCCCCACATTCCCTGCTGAAAATTGTAAAAAAAATTGTTAATTGTATCTGTGTGCACCTGTACAATTGACATCTGATGAAGGTCTATTTGATCAAAATGTGTTAGGTCTAGGTTAAAAAAAAACATTTGGCCTTATTGGTGTATGCACTTAGATGTTCTATGTGTGCCAAACATTCTTTTTATGTTTTTTTTAAACATTTGATAATAAACAGTTTATATTTTTCTAAAACTGTATACGATCCAGGACCTCTTGTTCATTTGGCATTGATGTATTTAATGAGTTTGCTTTTGAGACTGCAGGTGTACGAGGGGGGCGTATGGTTTGTGTAAACTGAGAAAGATTCCACTGCATCTTATAACATCTCTTTAAAGGCCCCGGCATGTTTGAGTTATGTCAAACCTTGTGTAAAACAGCTGCAAGGTTCTGTCTTGGTGCACCGGAGCATGATCCTGGATCACACTCTGTACCATTGTGATATCATGTCCCATGCTGCACAAACCACAGCGCTGGGCAATTGGCGTGCTCTGGATTGCAACTGTAGTCATATGGACTAGTGTCCAGATTGCTTTTATATAAATAGCTACATAAATGTTTAAAAGGTAAAGGTAAAGGTATCCCCACAGAGCCTCTTGTGGCGCAGAGTGATAAGGCAGCCGTCTGAAAGCTCTGCCCATGAGGCTGGGAGTTCAATCCCAGCAGCCGACTCAAGGTTGACTCAGCCTTCCATCCTTCCGAGGTCGGTAAAATGAGTACCCAGCTTGCTGGGGGGTAAACGGTAATGACTGGGGAAGGCACTGGCAAACCACCCCGTATTGAGTCTGCCATGAAAACGCTGGAGGGCGTCACCCCAAGGGTCAGACATGACCCGGTGCTTGCACAGGGGATACCTTTACCTTTACCTTTAAAGGTATCCCCTGTGCAAGCATTGGGTCATGTCTGACCCTTGGGGTGATGCCCTCTAGTGTTTTCTTGGAAGACTCAGTGCAGGGTGGTTTGCCATTCCCTTCCCCAGTCATTACCGTTTACCCCCCAGCAAGCTCTGTACTCAGTTTACCGACTTCGGAAGAATGGAAGGCTGAGTCAACCTTGAGCCGGCTGCTGGGATTGAACTCCCAGCCTCATGGGCAGTGCTTTCAGACAGCATTTCTGCTGCCTTACCACTCTGCACCACAAGAGTCTCACATAAATGTTATGGCCTGTTAAATGATAGAGATGCAACACCTGCCATTTTGGCGCCCCATACCTGGTTAGTAAATTCTTAATTCCCAGGCGTTTGACACACACCATTTCCAGAGAATCCTTCTGTACTTGGAGGGAAGGGAGGGAGAAGGAATGCCCTGGAGTGAAAACTAATCATACGCATTTCAAGACAGTTTTTAAAGCTGCCTGAGCAGAGTAATGTTGCAATTTTCAGCACTGGCAACTCAACAATTCAGATGAAAAGATTCAAAGCATAACATATAACAAACTCTGCTTAAAGTCTCACTTTAATTGGTATTAAATGATGAGAGTTGTGCTTTGCAGCTGAGTCATGAAGGTCTGAGCGAGACGAAAACATCTTCAGCTTTTGATATTGCCAGTGTAAATTGGGGTTCTTGACCGTTTGGGATGCAGAACAGACAGCTTCCAAATAGCCGATTGTTCACAGCACTCATATGAAGAGAAAGACGCTGTGCTCTTTGGTGGTTCTGAAAATGCCTAGATAGTAGGAAATGCCTAATGGCCAAAGAATGGACTAACCAGACTCATGAGGATCCATTGTGCTTGGATGCCTTTAATATTTTCACAGAATAATAAAGCCACATGATTTCGGAAGCAGATACTGGAGAGAACTGCAGACAGATCCCCAAATCCCTCTTTTAGATCGCTCTTTGCCAGCCACCATGTATGTAAAGTTTGTTGGCAATGGCCTAAGTCCTCTACCAAGAGAAATGGTTCTGCGGTGACACCCACATTCTTCTGTGTAAGGGGGCTCTCCTGGAGAGAAGAATGGCTTGTTGCATTTTAAATCATTGGCTATTTTTTTTTTTAGGAATAATTTCAAATTTCTCATTCCTACTCCTTTGACATGGAAGGCATTGCTACGACTTTGCTCGTCCCTTAGGTGAATCAAACCTCCCATTTGTATTTTGCATGCCTGACTGTTCTCTAGTCCCAAGTTGTCTGCCTAAGATGGGTGCTGTCTTGTTTCTGATTATATACAGGGCCCATGCTGAAGCTCAGTCCATATATGTCTTGGGGAAGGGGGAGCTATTGCAACTGTATCCCTCCTTTCCTTCGGAGAGCTTGGTGGGGTGTGGTTCTCCCACCTTCTATGTTATCCTCACAGCAGTCCTGTCAAGGTTGTCCATCCAGGAATGGGAAGTTGTAATGCACTTTATTTTACTTATTACCATAGCACGTTATTTTATTACTTGTGCACATTTGTTTCCCGCAATATGTTTACATGTTAAAGTTCTGATGTTACATTTTGTACACACAACTGAGTTAGTTTGTTTATATATTGCATCACACAACTTTTTTCTGTTTTCTTTTTTCTTTTGGTCCCTCTTTGATTTAACTTAACTACAACAACATACTATCTTCATTTCTGTGTAATTAATATTGTTATTTTTAAGAAGAAGAAGAGTTGGTTCTTATATGCCGCTTTTCCCTACCCGAAGGAGACTCAAAGTGGCTTACAGTCACCTTCCCTTTCCTCTCCCCACAACAGACATCCTGAGGGGTGGTTGAGGCTGAGAGAGCCCTGATATCACTGCCCGGTCAGAACAGTTTTATCAGTGCCATAGCGAGCCCAAGGTCACCCAGCTGGCTGCATGTGGGGGAGCACAGAATCGAACCTGGCATGCCAGATTAGAAGTCCACACTCCTAACCACTACACCAAACTGGCTCTCTTGATCATTCTCTTGGTCATTCTCTTTTCAACTGCTTCTCAAGTTGGATTTTAGAGTGGAAATAATTGATTTCCAAATCCTTTCATTGCCCAAAAATAAACACAAGATATTATGGAAATAAACACATATTTGATGTTTCAAGCCTCCTGAAGCCCTTCTGAAGCCAGCATGGTATAGTGGATAAAGGTAGCAGCTTCTAATCTGGTGGGCTGGGTTTGATTCCCTGTTCCTCCACATGCAGCCAACTGGGTGACCTTGGCCTCCTCTCAGTCCTGATAGTGCTTTTCTGACCAAACTGTCCTATCAGAACTCTTTCAGCCACACCTACCTCACAGGGTGTCTGTTGTGGGGAGAGGAAGGGAAGGTGATTGTAAGCCGCTTTGAGACTCCTTTGGGCAGTGAAAAATGGGCTATAAAAACCAACCCTTCTTTTGTCGTAGTTAAGAATGGTCAGTCTTATACAAAAGGCAGTGTTTTTTAGCACTGATTGGTATGTTCTACGGACTGCAAATAGAGGGCATTCATGGATTTCTCTGAGAATCTGCATAATGTCCTTTTATCCACCTAAGTGAGTGGGTATGTGTCCTTTCCTCATGTCCTCCTTCAAATTTGCATTATTCAATCAACCCATATAACTAAGCAGTTATTAATATAGTCGTGTACATATTAAAATTAGAGTAGTTTGCAAAGTGCTTCTCTCAAAACAATTGCCACTGAAATTTCACTTCTTAAAAATGTTGTGAAATTTTGTGAATTTTTCCTTAGGAATGTGCTGAACAATTTTGAGGGAATCAATGAAACCTGGATAAAAGTCGGAAATTTCTGAGGGTTGGTTTCATACCCCCATTTCAAAGGCATGCTGACAAGGCAGAGGTAGTCCCCAAAAGGAAGTTCTGAAGTAGCTCACATATCCTGGAGTTTCCAAGCTGAACCAACAAGATAATATCCCATGAATCATTTAGGAAAGTAACAAGAGTCTAGGCTCCAGTCAAAGAGTAAGCATTACAGGTCTGAGAAAGAAGAACCAGGAGAGATAAAGAGGTTTGTCATTCTTCCAATAAAAAAAGAGTGAATATAGCTCAGGAAGAAAATGTTGGCAGAGTTTAAATATGAAATAGAGCAGAACATCAGTTGATTAGAACAGTAAGTTTTATTGAGAAAAGAAACAGGCTTTTTTTAAGAGAAGAGAGATAATCCTTGTCTAACTGACTAATGTTCAGGAGGGAAATGGACAAGAAATGTATGCAAAGGAAGAGGAAGACTCCCATGGAACCAATCAGTAGACAGGATGAGATTATTTGAAAAGTTTCAGGACATTTGTAATCTAAATAAACTGTCTCTTCTGATGCCCCCTGTAGGATGCTCTTCTTGTGCTATTAAATCATGCATTCTACAGATCTTGCATATTGCTGCAGAAAAGCCAGCTTTACAAGAATAATTCCTTTCATTTAGTAGTCGTAATAGTTTTGAAAGATGCAAATCTGGTGTGCTATGATGAGAAATTACACACACACACTTTTTTTTTCTTCTGCATTTCAAAACATTCTTGGTAGGGTGGGGTATTAAGTAAAGCAAATCAGCAAATATCCAATCAGGTGCAACCTGAAATCATTGAATTCCCCCTTTCTTTGAAGTCAGTCTTGCTAAGGGTACCATGCTTTGCAATAGAATGCAGAGAAATTATTAATAAGCAGTCACAAAGCATCCTTGTCTTTTTACAGTCTTGGGAAAATCTTGTAAAATTCCAGTTTCATTTATTTGGTAGTAAATCAATGATGAGTCCAGTTTAATGTGATTCCTAGCAATTCCTCCACTAATCTTGGCAAGTGGGATTTTATTAGTTTTTTAGGGCAGTGGTCTAATGAGACTTGTTATAACCAGCCTCAATAAACAATGGTTTTAAAAAATTCCAGAGGTACCAGTGAGAATCTGCTCCCTGGCATTCACAATAGAAATGGAAAGATATATATAAATATCTATAGACAGAGAAAAATGTCTACCAGCTACCTCTATATCATTATAATTAGGTGTCATGTAGAAGTACTAGAATGTGGTAACTTGATCTTCACATGCTGATTCCAAGGTTATTGCTAATGGGAAGTCTGATCTGAATAAAGTAATACCCTTTTGTTCGGACCAAAGCATTACCTGGTCCCTTTTCCTTGGAGGGGGAGCCTTAATTTATAGACAGGTACACTGTCAGGAACAAGCTTTTATTTGAGCATTTAATACAGGCTGTTAGCTGGAGCTGAACTTGAGCACATCTCCAGAATTAAACATAGTCTAGATTGGCGAGAGACAGCAGAGTATACCACATGGATGAACAGCATATGTATGCTATGGATGAGATATTACACTGAAGAAAAATGGGTCAGTACAATCTGTATCACTACATCTAATGGCTATGCCCCCCCTTCCCAGTATGGGCCATGAAAGCCATGTAACTAGGCCTGCCATAGATATTTATTGAATATTTTTGGCCCATTGCATGTGCACATTTTACTGGAATTCAATATGGCTAAAACAACTTCCTGACAGATCTAATGTTTGCAGACGATAGTGCTATATTTGCCAGTACAGATGCAAAGGCTACTAACATCCTCTATGACAGGGGTAGTCAACCAGTGGTCCTCCAGATGTCCATGGACTACAATTCCCATGAGCCCCTGCCAGCCCTTGCTGGCAGGGGCTCATGGGAATTGTAGTCCATGGACATCTGGAGGACCACAGGTTGACTACCCCTGCTCTATGACATTGCCTGCATTGCCCAATCTTATGGCTTAAAATAAATGTGGACGAAACCAAAGTCATAACCACAGATGGATCACTGACAAATGTATACCTCAATGGAGCCCAAATTGAGCAAGTCAAAGAATTTAAATACTTAGGCACATTGGTGCAAGAATAAAAAGTGTCATCTACCACTGAAGCCCACAATAGGACTGGCCAAGCAACATCAGCATTTGCCATGCTCAATTGGTGCCTCTGGAAGAAGATATGGTTTGGCCGTGTCTGCAGAATGAACACCAGCAGACTGCCTCCTAATCTCCTCTGGTGAGAACGACCAACTGAATGGAAGATCCAGCAACTGGTGCCAAAGAAAGCATGGCTTAAACAGATCAAGGGAGACCTTAGAAACCAGCGGCTGACTGTCCACATGGCCAAAACTACTGCCACCAATTGCCAAGAGGGGAAATGTATTATAAACAAGGCAAAAAATCCATCAGGACCTACAGCAGCGTATTGGCTGAGAGGACAATCTGCCCCAGCTAAAGGATAAGAAGAAGGAGGAGGAGGAGGAAGAGGAGGAGATGGTGGTCAAGGGCCTATATCTTTGTACTTCTTCCACTTGTCAGTGTGTTTAGATGTTATCAGAAAAGGAGTAGAAGTCATGTACTTGTCTCTAGGAAGGCTACACCCATTCTGCGTCTCCATGATCTGCAATCTGGAAGTTGGCACACTGCCTTCTGCTGCTTGATTATATGCTGGGTAGAAATGAAGGTAGGGAAAAGATTGCAAAAACGCTTTGAACATCTGTTCAAGCAGGTGGCTTATTTTTGCTTTAATTCTCTGTTGGGCTTTTCTCTTGGCTAGTTGTACAATTAAACGCCTTTATTTATTTGAAAGGTGGGAAGCAAGCGGCAGCCTCCTGTAATATTAATCTTCACGTAAGACGCCCGGTCATGATTTGTGGTAAGTCCTTTAGTCTGGACAGATGATTAATACATTTGTTTTCCTTTCTCTGTTGAAAGGCCAGAGTGTCTGAAATACTTTAGAGTCAAACTAATTATTAGTAAATGGTGTTTAATCTCTCTTGTTTGACCAGGTGCTGTCATTCACATATTAAGGGCTTGGTAAATTGATGACCCATTTAGTCTTTGGGATAGCTGATGAAAGCATCTTGGTGCTGATCTGATATCCTTCACTGCCCAAGACTTTCCTTGAGGGGTCTATCTCAGTACTTCTGGGGCAAGGTATATATTTGTACGCCTAGAATATTATAGCTGTCATTTGCAATGTCTCCCATCAGAATTTTTTTTTAAAATCTCAGCATCTTGGCAAGCTAAATCTTCATAAGCTAACTCTGTGTTTACTGCATCAATATATTAAGTAGAGATGCTTCTGAATATTTTCCCCATCTTCCTTTCTCTCAAGGATTTTGAATTCCTAATTATTTTACGATGAGTAGCAGCCCTCCAGTTTTTCTCCTAGTGAAAAGAGGAATTAGGAGATCTTTTAACTGCCAAAAAGGTTATGTTGGGGGAAATGTTACCTTCCTGAACCAAAGCTAGGAAGGCCTGTAGTAAGGAAGGGAGTTGGGTTAGATGGAGTGAAAATGCTGGTTGAATCTATCTCTTTGTTTCCATTTGGATTCATTCTTTGGAATCCATTTCTGTTCTCTTTTCCCATTTTTGAAGAAGTGTGAAAGCATACTTTGCTGTTGTGTTCATTGTGCATCGATGAAATGCCATACAAAAGTATTATGTGTACAGCCTAATGTAGAATCACATCAGGGTGGCCATTTTACAGTATTTAGTCAAGCCACATGTCTGTGTTGGTAGTGTGTGTGTGTGGAGAGGAGATGAAAATTACTCGAAATCTTCAGCAAATTGCAAATGCTCCAAACGTTGTACATTTAAAAGTCTCCTACCTAAACCAGAGTTAAGGAAAATGAAACACAAAGAGAACTTCCAGAACAATAAAGGATAGAAATGGGTTCTTAGTCCTACTGAAAGTACACATCATTGTTTTGTATAGTTCTGAAAAAGAAGTACCTTAACAGTGCGTCTGTTTACACAATCTTCTGAGGGAACATTTTCCTCTAGAAGCGTGCATTTGGAATGATGATCATTTTCAAGGGCTGTTTAAATATATCTCAGTTCTTCACATGCTCCTAGCTGCCAGTGATACAGCATCCCGTACACCCACCAAAGAAATCCACACATTAGCTTTCTAATGGATCAAATAATGTCCCTGGAGCCATTTCTGGTCAGGAAAGTTCTGGTAAACCTGAATGCAAACCTCTAATGTGAAGCTGATGGTTCATTTGCTGACACCCCTCAATTATAGATGGGCATCTGTGCATTTATAAAACACTCCCAACTCCCCCTCCTTCTCAGCAATCTTGGTGT